>NC_142940.1:64784384-64821884 GCF_046866305.1 Octopus bimaculoides
CCCGAAATCGAAAGTAAGCCGAAGAGTATGTTAACAAAACAGCAATTGTACGAGGGTGAGTAAAAAAAGTAATGCCAATTTGTTTAGGACAGGTATAATTACCAACTCAGGAACTGCTGTGCTTTGGTCGTGTACCATGTGTTTTCTGTTTAGTGTTTTGAAGAAGATGCTAACACATAACTCTTGCAAAGGCCTCTCATTAAAGTTATGAAATACGTCGAATAGAGTGAAGCTTATGTTCCTAATATTCAGCCTCGTTACACTAATTTCTAACATTGATAAACGGACAAAATTTGTAGACAATGTCCCTCGTTATACATTTGGAATCTAACGGAGAGATTTTATTTCTTTCACAGTTCTCAAAACTAGTTTGTTTATTTCTATTACTTATTGCGTCTATACATACATACAAACATACATACATACATACATACATACATACATACATACGTACGTACGTACGTACATACATACATACATGCATGCATGCATACATACATACATACACACATACATACATACATACATACATACATACATACATACATACGTACATACATACATACGTACATACATACATATATTTGCATATGTATGTCGACATCCAGAAGAGACTGTCACATTCATACAACCCTAATCCCAGTCAGACATTATAGATTGTGGTCGTGCAGACACCCCATACGAAAACGGGAAAGTATTATTTGTATGCAAGTTTCGTGGCGACGGGTTTCTTGTGTAGTTAGGGATTAAATAGCGGGAGACAAGTTGAATGTTTAGATTTGTGATCGAACGTGCTCAATGTATTTACAAGATGTAACTTTCGTAGGAAGCCTTCACAAAATCAGACGAAGATCTAAAAATAACAGGCAATTCTCTTTCAAATTATACAGTATACAATCATACAAAAGAATAACCCCTAAAATGTAGTGCCTTGAAACAATCGACAAGAATTTTTGTTATGAAATTTAGCCAGATGAAATTTAATAAATAGCTCAAAAGCAATGTTGATAACAAGAATCAGAATAAACATAGATAGATGAAAAACAGAGCAAATAGAAATATTATGAGAATAGGTTTGTTGTATTGACTTTAGTTTGGAGATTTATGATCAAAGCAAAGAAACTAAAATTTTATAATTGATCAAAATAACTTTTATGGCTTTCGGCTAATAAGAATAACATATATCGTCAATACAGTGTAGTTATATCATAAATATTTTACTAACATATTATATTTATACATATGTACATACGCATGCACATATATAGCTTATGTATATAGATACACACACAAATATATATATATGTATATGCGTTTCTGTGTGTGCGCACATATGCATGTGTGTGTAGTGTACAAACTTAGTCATACATATATGCACATGTTCACATATATATATAGAGAGACATACACACACATACCACACCACACACATACATACATACATACATATAGATAGATAGATAGATAGATAGATAGATAGATAGATAGAAAGAAAGACAGAGAGACAGACAGTCAGAGAGATGTAGCAGCTATAAGCCTGGTAACGAGTAATATCGATAAGCACTAACCGAAACTAGGGTAATGTCAGTGAAATATCAGTTTGCTTGATTTTGTTATTAATTCTGTTTTGTACGTTGAACAATGTTTCATTATATAATATTTGTATGTACTTAAACGTACAAACATGGTACTGTTTATGTGAATACACATGTATGCATGTGCGTGTTTGAGTGTATGCATATATATACATATCTGCATTCATACACATACACACACATGTGTGTATGTATGAATGTATGTATGTATCGCTATTTCTTTCCATGCCACTGTGTGTGTGTCTCGCTATACATATAGAAGTAGATATGACTGCATGATTTAAAATTTAGTTTCTGTCATGTACGTAGATGTTTTGTCGCACATTGAGCCTGTTAAGTGAATGTCTACTATGCTATGATAACCTGCTGGTCTGAGTATGTATGTATGCATGTATGTATGTATGCAGATATATATATATATATATATATATATATATATATATATATATATATATATATATATATATATATAACTATGTTGACCTTTTGGAGAACCTTCGTTCTCAGCCACCTGGACTACTCCCAGTTATGATCACCACATAGTGCCACATAGCTCCTGGAGTACCAACGAATTTGGATCAAACAGTTTTGATCCGTACATGATGTAACACACAATCAATAAATGTGTCGAGTGCCTTTCTTTCGTTTGTCCACTTAATACTATACATATATATGTGTGTGTGTGTGTGTGTGTGTGTGTGTGCGCGCATGTGTGTGTGTATGTGTCTGTCTGCCTGCGTGTGTCTGTATTTGTGTATGTTCCGCATCACCACTTGACAACTAGTGTACCTGTGTTTAGGAAGTCATAACTTAGCGGTTCAACAAGAGTAACGTTAGAGTAAGTAGTAGGTTTAAAAAAATGTACTGGAGTCAATTCAATTAGACTAAACTTCAAGGCTGTGCTCCAGTACACACACACACACACACACACACACACACACACACACACACACACATACACATATATATATATAAACATATATATATATATATATATATATATATATATATATATATATATATATATATATGTATGTATGTATAATGTTTTCGTCATGCTACCTCTTTGAACTTTCCATTGGGAATTGACTCCCAAACGAGGAATTAGATTCTTTGTAGTGCTACATATGTGTGGCAAGTGAATGATATATAAATGTATATGTTAATATTCCTTTGTCCCCTTTTGTTTTTGCCAGCATTGGAACACCTGCGCCTATGTTTGTAGTTAAGTCGTCAGTTTTAGTCTCACCATCAACTTACTGTGCGTAAGTGTTTAAATGTTTTCCTATTATAAAGTGTGTAGGTGCGTATGTGTGTGTATTCTGGAGTGTATGCGTGCGTGTTTGCGTTGTGGTAGTGGTGGTGGGGAGAATCTAGCTTTTGTGTTTGTACAGCTTCCGTAATATGTCTTAACTTGAGGGCCTTTGAATATCTGAAAAGGATTTTTGCATTCATATTCTTTATGTATTCGTCGTGCTTCTGTACAAGATGTCGATAATATAAAGAATGCTTCTTTCATTATATTGTATTCTCACCACTTTTCTTCCGCAGCCCTTTCAACTCTTCGCGTAGGCTACAAGCGGTTACTCGTACATAGACGATACAATCATCTCTCTAACTTGTGCATCCGTATATCTTAATTATGATACTGCAGTTCTCTCGAAAGATTATATAATTTTTATGACGTCAACAATATGTGTGTATGTGTGTCTGTGCTTTACTCAAAATAATTTGTAGACTACAAATATTTTATCAACAAAGATAATACTGAGAGTGACTTTGGACATTCGGCCAGCAAATCCATCATCGGTTAGCCTTCGACTTGTATTCACAGGGATAGAAGATGTTTTCAGTTAAACATTTACCTCATATTTTTTATATATTCAGTCACTGATCTTGCAAGATCAATAACTAATTGTTATTTCGTTTTCTAAATACTGTGAGCTGGAGCGAATTCTTGCTATCTCTAGCGGCCGAGTCTTCACTACTGAAGATAGACACAAAAGGGCCGAAACCGTTCGGGCTGGTGATCCCGTCTTCTGCTCGATGGTAAAGGTTTCTTCCTCTGCTTGAAGATTGCATCGATTACCAATTGGAGGAGACTCTTCTTGCGGTTAAAAACAGCAGTAACATCGAACAGCCATATTGATGTGGCGATAAACATTATATATATATATATATATATATATATATATATATATATATATATTCATATTCTTTTATTTATTTCTACCCTGGCCTTGTGCCAAACTTTGAAACTATACAAAGCGGTACCCCGGCATGATCGCCGCAGACTAATGACTAAAAGAAGTACAAGTTAAAAGATAGAAAGCCCGCTAAACGAAGTCAAGCTTGTTGCGAATTGATGCCTGTAAAAGAGAAGATCAAACTTTATATTGATAAAAAGGGAGCAACACTCGGGAACTATTCTTCTTTCTATTTCTGATTAGTTATATGTGTGTCTTCATAATCATTTTCCTTTCTACTATTTTACATTGGCGGCTCAGTTGTTTCTCGACGCAGTCCTACATTAACTGTCAAATATAAAATCAAATAAATCGCATGGCATTTTGTCCGTGTTTTTCAATTTCTGTTGTAAAGTTTTATTTCCGTCATCCATAATATTTTTACCTTTCAATAATATTCCATCATATTTCATCTGTTTCCTGACTTAAACATCACTTCAGTGTTCGAAATAATTCAGGCGTAAAAGCATAAACAAACTTGGCTATTAAAAATAGAAATCAAAATTATTCTGGACCATATCCTACTTTTTGGTGCGTTTCTCTTACGTCAATATTTTGTGCAAAGCGGCGAGCTGGCAGAACAGTTAACGCACAAAAGGCAAAAGGCTTTTCCAGAATTGGAAATTCAGGAAAGGTATGAAACAGAGTCTGAAGGGTTGTCAGTAAAATTACAACGGCATAGAATGAGGCAGGTAATTAAATCAAACATTACGAGGTTGAATGGAGGGAAACATGTCTAAAAGGAGTTGCTAAGTGGAGGTGAGTGGCATATTGGCTAGAGTGCTGGACTGATGATCGTAAAATCGGAGTTTTGACTCCTGAACCGGACAATGCGTTTTGTTCTTGAGGAAAACACAGCGTTTCACGTTGCTCCAGTTCACTCAGGTAGCAAAAAGGTGTAATTTTGAGACGGGCTAGCGTCCTGTCCAGGTGGGGAATATATATGAAACGGGGAAACGGGGAAACGGGAAACGGAAGAACGGGAAAACCGGGAAAAAGCGGGAAACCGAGAAACGGGGAAACCTGGAAAAAGGGAAACGGACAAAGGGAAAAATAGGGAAACCGAGAAATGGGGAAACAAGAAAACCGGGAAACCGAGAAGAGGAGAAACGGGGAAACGGAGAAACAAGAAAACGGAGAGACAGGGAAACCGGGAAACGGGGAAATGGGAAAACCGAGAAACGGGGAAAACGGGAAAACGGAGAGACTGGGAAACGAGGAAACCGATAAACGGGGAAAACGGGAAACAGGTTATATGAGTTTATAGACTCGGGAGGATCTTTATCATTTATCCTAAAAGAAGCTTAAAATGCGAAATTAAAAACGGTGTTAATTTTTACAGGGGGTAAACGCACGAACGCTCTTGAGTAAACCGAGCAATCAACTGAGATAAAACTGGGATAATGTTAGCAATGAATGGTGCCGTTGGTTATAGGTTTCCAACAGACCGCGGTGGAGGTCATGGCATTTATAACAGGATAGGTGACAGGTTGGCGTTACAAACTCGGAGCAGAGCGAATCGATTTCGAGAAGCTTTACTTCATCAGGTACCGGTTTTTTGTTATTGTTTCCAATGTTTCTATCATTTAATTATAGAATCTGAAGCTTTTACCTTTTCACCAGCAAGCATTGTTGAAACACACACGCACACACGCACACACGCACGCACACACACACACACACACACACACACACACACACACACACACACACACACACACACACACACACACACACACACACACACACACACACACACACACACACCAGACCTTCATAAATGTGAGCGAGGTGGAACTCCAATAAACACTTGGTTGTAAAGCAAATTTCTTAATAAGATAGCCTGAATGCTGACGCCTAACAGAAGTACTGTTTGTCTTTGACAGTCACTATCTGATACCAGATTTATTTTAAACTTTCGATTGATGCACAGAGAGTTCAACAAATATTTTACCCGTTTGACATCGAAATCTATCAAGCAAGTGTTGGTGGATTTCAACTTTTAGAAAAAATAAAAAACACAACTTTAGAATGTAAGAAATATCAAAACAAATGTTTAAGAATTATGTCTCTTCAACTTTATATTTTTCTTATGTGAAATACGTGAAAAAAATAATCCAAGAGCAAAATGATAAAATGCTAAAAAATAGAAGAGAAAATAATACAAATAAATGCCGAGATTTTGGCTGTGTCGTGATTTGGTTTGTTGGAGATATGAAGATTTTCAAAAGATAGATATCATAAGGTTTTATATAACTTTGAACCTATCCTGTTGAATGGGGAATTGACAATGTATAATATTGAGAAGTTGACAGATCCGGTAACATCATTACCAACCGATGCGAGAGCATCCTCTGTGCACACATATATTGGCAGACATACAGCCTTGTATACATAAATATATGGATATAAACAGAAAGAAACGAAAATTATACAGAAAAATACACACATAGAATCAAGATGCAAAAGTACTAAATATCCACGGAGAATATAGATATAAAGACTAGTCTGTATGTATGTTTATACATACATACATACTTACATACATATATATATATATATATATATATATATATATATATATATATTTATATTCATATACATATGTGTATATGTATTCACAGAAAAATAAACATATACTTCATATATCTACTGAAGGAACACACTTGTAACTGAATAAATGTATACTATGCGCAAATGGAAATATATTTTACCCAGACATACACATACATATATGCGTATAATCATATATATTTATGTAATGTATAGTACTATATCAGTATCTATATAATTGTTTATTTATCTATCTGTCTGACTGTCCGTCTGTTTGTCTGTCTATCCATCTATCTATATAGGTATAAAGCCCACAAACACCTATGGATGTAAAGCTTAGGAAAATAGTAGATTGAAAGAAATGAGGGCAGCAGAGACATAAAGCAGGAACTACACAATAGATAATAGGAATTAGGTCTCTGTGATCGTACTAGGAATATAGTATATCCCTTAATCTCTAAATGTTTGTCGAAGAACCTAATGTATCGATGCAATGTCACTTCTGCGTGAAGGACGTATTTCTATACAGGGAGCCAGGTCACTAAATTAAAAAAAAACCCACTAGCATATCATTTAAATTCATTTAGAAATAAAGTAAGCTGATCATCACAAGCTTAAGCAGACTAATCTGATCCCTTAAAGATAGGATTTATAAGTTTACCACAGGATGGGAGATAATTAGTAAACCATATGGAACAAGGGGAAATCGATGTGAGCTATGTATAAACCAGTTAGTTCACTTGTTTGTATGGAGGAATTTACGCCGTTTTTTCTTTCAGCGAAGCCACTCCTTTTAAGTACTTCATTATAATATTTTGAATTATCATTCAAATTCTCTTTCATTTATTGACAACTTAGATATTCAATGTAAAAGATTTCTTACAAGATTCCTTATAAAGAGACAAGAATGGTTAAAATGATTGTGGTGGTAATGCAGGTTTTATACGGTTAAAGGAAAGTTAGCAAGAGTCCAACGCTTTGTGTTACAATCCTAAAACACAATGGAATTGCAGCATATACACAGCCTACCAGTTGAGACATGTCTGATACTGTCTTCCATAACGACATCAACGTATTAATCATCAATATTGTACTACCAAATGGCTGTATTGTTGGACAGGAGCCAACTGATAAGATAAGAAATTATCTTATGACAACCGAGAAACGTGTGTAAAATTTCCTTTGCAACTAAGGCTGCGGGCTGGCAGAATCGTTACCGCGCCGGGCAAAATTCTTAACGGCATTTCGTTTGTCTTTACAATGAGTTCAAATACCGACGAGCTCGACTTTGCCTTTCATCCTCTCTGGGTCCATAAAATAAGTACCAGTTGTGTACCTACGCCCCCGAAATTGCTCCTTGTGCAGAAATTTGAAACCAATATTTCATTCGCTATTGATGCATAAACATTTTTGTAAATAATGGTCAAGACAGACATAGATATGTTCTCTTTTTCTTCTTTTTTTCTTTTCTAGTCTAGGCATAAAGCCCGAAATTTTTTGGGAGGGGGCCAGTCGATTAGATCACCCCAGTATGTAACTGGTACGTAATTTATCGACCCCGAAGGAGACATAGATATGTTCTAGTGTATGGCTGTATTTGATTCTGTTAACATTGATGCTGCTTCCCCACACAACATTTTTAGCGTTGTTCGCATATTTTATAAGAATTGGCTAATTCATTGGAAGATGCGAAACACTTGAAATATTTCTGAAACTGAAAAATATAAATTTAATTATTCTTTATTTAATAATAAAACTTTCTTTATTATGAAAATTTAATAGTAACAGCATTATTCTACGAGGTATCTTTTTTCATATTTCTTCTCTACATCATTCGAATACTACAAAATATTTTCTTGGACGAAATTATGCATTATTGCAAATGTATTGGAGATACAATCGACTCTCGCCAATATACGAAAATTACAAAACAAAAAAAAAAAAGCAGAGAAATTTGCTAAAAGTAGTTCACAGATTCAGTAAATACTGGAAAGAACACTTGATTAAGAAAAATCACTGATCGCATGAAAAAATGTTAAAAGTCTATTGGAATATAGTTAGCCATAGAGAATTTATAAAATGGAATAAGAATTCCAGTATGAATACTTATTGATCGTGTTAAGTAGATAAACGATGATGTGCAGTCATGAAAAGATTAAAAATATATACTATGGAAGAGATAAACGGAATTATATATAAGAGCGAACGTAGCATCATAAAAATGGTAAGAAAAAGTGATATAGCATTCGCATGTTAAATGTAGTAAACCAAATGATTTATTTATTAAACGTGAGAGGAGAAATATTGCATTACCTTTAATGATTAATTTGTTGTCAAGAAATTTAATTCAGACAATTCAGGAAGAATGAATCTGAATTTTGTACAATGAAAACTTTGGTCATATTACGGCTTTTTTAGATTTCCTCAATGAAGCATATATTTCGCGGTGCTTATCATTAGAATGACATAGAAAATATACAGTTTTTACCGTAAAGCATTTACCACTTAGGAAAATTAAAATAATTATTGTAGAACTTTTTCCCGAATGATTTCTGCTTAAGCAAAATCCTTTAGGAGTGAAATGACTCTATTAATCCTGTTAGTGTCCATTCAACAATTTGTTGTTTTTTTTTTATGTATATGGCAACCTAGAAAGTATTACGCAATGAATAATACAGCTGTACCCGATATCTCCAATTTCTTTTCTGCGGCTAGCTTTCATCCTCGGACAATGGCCATGTCACGAAATCTCCTTTTCAAGTAGTGTGGATTACAGTGTTCCTATTTAATATCTTTATCAATTAACATTTCATCATTTCGGCACGAAGAAAGAGAAAGTCCAACCGCGTGGGATTTGAACTCGTTAGGAAGGGCGTAAAGCAACGTAACGAAATGCCAAATCGTACGTGCCAAATGTTGAATAGTTCCTGAATAACGAAACAGCTAAAGTATAAAATATATATCACAAAGCAGGTAGAATCAGAGGAAAGTTACATCAGTGAAGAAATTGTATACTCCGAGGAAGAAGTGAAGGCGCCTGGTATATTGGTTAGTGTGTTGGAACCAGGATCGTAGAGATCATTGCTTTGATTCCTGGACCGAGCAATGCCTTGTGTTGTTGCTCCAGCACACTCAGCTGGCAAAAATGAGTAATCGTGCCACTGATCGGCGTCACGTCTAGTGGGGAATACATGGATCGCAGGAACGAGGAAAACAGCTTTATATGTGACTCAGAAAGGAGCTTTGTTCGTTTTTGTGAGGAAAAAGGGAATAGTTTCAGGTAAAAACATTCATTGTTGAGAGAGAGAGAGAGAGAGAGAGAGAGAGAGAGAGAGAGAGAGAGAGAGAGAGAGAGAGAGAGAGAGAGAGAGAGAGAGATAGGGAGAGAGAGAGAGAGAGAGAGAGAGAGAGAGATAATAATAATAATAATAAAAAAACAACTAATAATCAATTAATTGATGTTAAAGATAAAATTTAATATAAAAAGTACGATGACGCGAAAAAATCTTATAAATAACATTAGATATACGGGATACAGTGATAGATGTATGGTGAGTTATAGACCTGCTGAAGTTGAATTTGCCTTTCATCCTTCTGGGTTTCCATAAAATAAAGAACCACTCAAGCCATCAGCATGAAAGAACCGATAATATCAATCCCATAAACTCGAAACGTTATGTTAATATTATCCGCATTCGCAAATAATGAGCCAAAGCTTCTCTATGGAGAATAAGAAGGATATCTTATCTAAAGAATTATGTAAGGATCTAAGGTAAAGAATTAGCTTACTTGGATGTGGAGAAAATATTTAACAGTTTTATCATTTAGTAGATATCACACTCATTCAGGTCCATCAAAAGTGATGTAAGTGGCCGATGCAGTGCGGGAACTTGCTTGATATTTACTAGTTATTCTTCTTCACTTAAAAATGAGAGTGAAATTACCATTATCCACGCCCACACAAGACACCGTTACGTAGAAAAATCGACCCCGGACAAATCCCAGCTATATTCACGTGCGAAGACGAAACAACAAATGAACAGACAATCGCCCCCCCCCCCCCCCAATGCATATGTATATACACTCGTCTTGCTGGAAGTAGCGACTGGACAAACTCATTAAATAATGCGGTTCTATATTGACCATGTTTGATAAAAGACGACATTGCCACGACAAGAATATCTTTGGTCTCACGTTCTTTGACGTTCGAGGAAATATATTGATCTGGTTCTAATCTATTACTGCTACTGCTGCTGCTGCTGCTGCTACTACTACTACCACCACCACCACCACTACCAGTAGTCCAACTTGTGTATGTAAACAGAAAAATGAAACCATTGATCATGTTGTCTCCATGAGCACCCTTCCTACGCCTACAGAGTATCTCAACAGGCATGATAGAGCGGCACAGTATATTCACCGGGTCATTTGCGAAGCCCTGCATCTGCCCCGTGATAAAAACTAGTAGGAATACAAACCCCGTACAGTGCTTGAAAATGATCACATTTCTCTCCTCTGGAACTTTACTGTTCAAACTGACAGAAAAGTAGATGCAAATAGACCAGACATTATATTGAAAGATTTCAGACAATGTCCATTGTATACTTACATAGAACTCAAATGCTTTGATTTATATTTAATATCTGAATTATTTCGCCTTTCAATATCTTTTAATACTCTCAATGAAACCAGTACATCTGAATATAAAAGAAACGGTCACATCCCGTCCTACTGTAACAAAGTAAATAAAAAACGAAGGACCGCATCGGATAATGATTTTGACAGAGAAGTAGGAAAATAAAACGGGCTGGTCATGACTGGAATCCTTTTGATCATACTCTTACCCATTCTAATCTACCCTCAAGTTAAGCTTCCAATGGATTATTTAATTCTAATGGTTCAAATTGGAGAGTAAGCGCTATAAAGAACATAATGAATAATGATTCGTATTTTCTCTTTCCGCATAAAATAATGAGAAATTATTAAGTACTGTTAAGAAGAAAAGAAAGCTTAAGGGCAAAAATATTTGAAATTTTGTCACATGCAGAGAGCAATGCTAGAGCATCGGAAAACATTCGAGGACTTAGACATGTGCAATTAAATTTCTTTGAATCAGCAACAAATAATTAATAAATTAACATTAAAATAATTACAAGATTTAAAAATTCTCCGAGGTATCATCTTTACGTAATTATATCATACAATGAAGTAATTATAGCCAAAATAAATTATCAAATTAATAAATACAAGACAACATCTAAAAAAGACAAACGCGTGTGCTAATAGACGGTAATTGTTTGAGATCTGCTGTCTCTATTATTTAAAATTCTTCAATTACAATCAGTTGCAAAGTTCCATTAATCCAATATTTTCAAGATACCACCAGTGTAGTAATCTTACAGGTCATGTCATAGAACATCCTTAGGAGGATTGGAACTATGGTAAAGTGGCATTAAGAAATATAATTAAACAAAAGGAATGTTGGCAAACTAGAAATTCCATAGTGTTTAGGGTCAAGAATTTGATACTGCGATAATTATAGTTTACCTAAGAAAACATTTTCTTAGGAAATATATAATCTAAGGGAAGACAGGGTGAGCGAGTTTTATCTTCGGATAACCGTACCCTGAGCGAAAGTACTGGATTGGACTGCATCGAAAAATGCACATGTCTTAGTCTGTCTTTAATTACTTTGCCTCGTTGTCTACCCAAAGCCAACGGTTATACAAAGACAACAGCTCCAGAAGGACTGCGTGATGTAAGTAACCACAGTGAAAAACCACCTAATACTAAGCGCCGATGGGTTGGTATATTTTGGACAACACTCTCTCAAGGAACAGCGCTTTTTACAATGAAATAAAATCATAATTGTTAGGGACAGTGTGGCCTTCGGTAGACTTCGAGAGTACATTGGGTGAGAAAGTGTTTTAGTAAATAAAATAAGTTAAATATTAAACGAATCTTTGTGCTACCATTTAAATTATATGCAAATATGATGTGAACTGTTTGCAGCAAGCACATTATGAAGATTAAATCCCATCTAAGCAACCTGTGCAAAATGGCGCACATTCTCGATGACAGTTCAGAGTCTCAAACAGAGGTTTCCAGTGGCACACTGTGACCCACCATTCAGAATTTTACCAATGCTATGTAAAGAAGGACACAGATTCGGTGCTTTCAATCTTTCTATCTACTAATATATGTGTGTACTTATGATTGTTTCTCTCTCCTTCTCTCACTGTGTGTGCTTGTGTGTGTGTGTGTGTGTGTGTGTGTGTGTGTGTGTGTGTGTGTGTGTGTGTGTGTTTGTGCTTATGCTGTGCTTGTGTACCTTGTGCCTTTTCTGACATCGAACAGAATCTGTAACAATGTTCCATATTAGACTTTCTTAGTGTGTCTAATGTGAAAACTAGTTTACTTTCATGTTTTCTAATCAATTTTGTCATTGCTATTATCACCGTGAGAAATGAAAACTGAAATAATGAGCCTTAAAATATTATTTTTTGTATTAATAACCTCAGATATATTTTGGTATTTTACTAGCGACAAAGAATTTGATTTAATTATTGGTGAAACTTAAAATCAGTAGAATTTTCCAAATGAAATCAATCACGCCCACATGAACTAAAAGTAAAAGCTCCCATCAAACCTGCTCAAAGCTATCGGTAATGATATTTAGCTGCCATCTTGATTAGAGGATAGATGCACAAATAATCCACTAGTGTATTATAGACTCACTTTATTTCTCTTTACTGTATTGTAAAAAAAGTCATTCACACACAGAAAATGTTCGACTGGAATTTAAAGAAAATGATTGAACGTAAAAAGCAATGAATTTAATCCAATACAAATATGAAAATTAGAATTATATTTCATTACAGAAAGCTAAGAAAAAAGTAAAACTGTTTCTTATTTTTAGAATAGATGTATTTGTTAAAATACGTAGTGAGAAGGAAAAAATAAAGATGGAGGAATGAAAGAAATAAAGAATGGCTTGCATCTCGATATCTGTAATTGTTTATCACACAGCATGTGGTGCTATTTATGCTTTTAAGACATACCACGAATGTGATTCCGTTGGTATCTATGATTGTCAACGTAGCATATTCGATATGATGGGTTGGATGTCTTCTAAAGAAGTGAATTCATAGCGCGTAGGACAGAGGAGCTTAATGTGAAGCCAATCACCATACGCACGAATAACGTGTTCTGCATGCTGGTACATTGTAAATTTTAGACGCAAACACACACACACACACACACACACACACACACACACACACACACACACACACACACACACACACACACACACACACACACACTCACACACACACACACACACACACACACACACACACGCATGCACATACATACATACATACATATATATATCACGAGATTTTGCGAAACGGCCACTGAAATAGAGGAGGCAATGAGAGGTTCCACAATCTGCAAATCGCCGGGTATGCTAGATATATTTGGCGGCCTCCTGACAGACCTCTCCCTTAACTTGCAGCAAAAATGCAAAATACCTAGTGCTGTTAGCCAGTGTTGTAACGCTGCGCAGGAAGGATGCCGACAAAGGAACGCGCTTGGCAATTTTCGACCCATGAACACAGAGATTAAGATTTTGGCTAAGGTGTTAACGAAACAAGTTGGCGTTTGTGGTCGGTAGACAAGAGGTCCTAGTACTGTCAGTGCTACTTAAGGGTGCTACCGGTTTGAGATAAACTCTGCAGGTATAGATGTTCTGTCAGGCGGGCTTTTGTCCGAGATGCACACAAAGAGATGAAACTGTTCTGCAATGCACTCTTTCGGTGTCTGGACATTGCCGACTTCAGGAATAAAGTGGAACACCTGCTGTTGCATGCGGGATGGATTTTTCTATCAACCGAGTTTATAGTGATGATTTCCCCACTGCCCTACTTCAACCAGGCAGATAAAACAGTCTTCCTTTGTCTGGTGGACGAGGTTGAAAGGCCCGAGGACAATCCCCTTTCATACAGCCCTCATAGAAACCTTTCAGATTTCAATTAAAACGGAAAATTAGGGTGGAGAGGGCGGTGCTGTCCTCGGTTGAGTTTATTGAAAGTTGCAAGAAGTGCAAATGTGGATGGCACCGCTCTAGGCATAAACTTGAGAGTCAAAGACCTGGGATTGAATATCACTTGCCTTCGATACTCGGGGAGGTTAGAAGTGATGGGGTTCTTCGATTACCCCTAGAGTTAATCCTGATACAAGAAGTCTATACCACTATCATATTTTTATTTGCTTTACTGATGTATGCCATGCATACTCAATTTCTTTCATTTTATTGTACACCGGGTAGATTTTCGACTTCTTTTGGCGAATCACTTCATGTCATATAACCCCCCCCCACTCTTTATGCCCATCTTTGTATTGCCCCTTCATTTCTTGGTCTGTTGGCAAATGAAATCATCACCATTGTCGTCGTGGCTATCGTCGTCATCGTCGTCATCATCGTTGTCATCGTCGTCGTCGTCATCATCATCATCATCCTTTTGTTTATATACTTATTCTACATAATTTCTTCATAAATTTAATATGGAAATATTCCACTGAGATAAACAATACAATTTAAACAAGAATGCAAATCAATTTAGTTACAGTATAGCCTATTTAGAAAGAATTTGTTAAAAATGGAAAAAAAGGAAGGAGAAAGATGGCGAAAACGCCAAAAGGTATTAAAGTGAAAGATGGCAAAACGCATTTAGTTTGAAGTCGGTGTGATACTAAAATATTTCTAAGTTATTTTCGCTGTCAGTATTTCCATCTGATTAAGAGTTGATTTATTCCGATTGTGACAACCACCGATTAAAGTCGCCCAACGTTTGCAATTGTGAATCTTATTCATATTAAATTGTTTGAGAGCCGCGGCTTATATGACTTTGCATTAAATTTAATCATCTTTTCAGAAGACTTATTCCAAAATCGACCCTAAGCCATACTACTACTACTACTACTACTACTACTACTACTACTACTACTACTACTACTACTACTACTACTACTACTACTACTACTACTAATAATAATAATACTGCTGCTGCTGCTCTCTTCCCTTATTTGCTTTCTGTTTATTAATTTGCCTTTTTTATTTTTTAAAAATTATTTTTGCTTTCTCACGACATTTTCTGTTTCGATCGGCTTTCCTGTACCTTCTACCCCCTCTGTCTCCTCCTTCCCCACATTGTCTTCCATACATTTACCAATGATAGGGATATAGCAATTGTTTATCTCGGTCGTTTAGAAGCAGCCTCCCATTACTGTGTGTTTCATATTTACTATCGTTCTACAACGTAATCGATGGCGTAGCGCAATATATCGGATGCAGTGTGTAAACGATTTCTCTCTCTTTCTCTCATACTTCTCAGGCATCAAAACTATAATTCTTCAACAAATGTAGATTGCTAGGAGATTGCTAGGGAAACACAATTTACGATCTGTCACGTGCGGAGAGTTATCTTGCCATTTGCCATACGACAATAACATTGAAGCTCACTTATATTTCCCACGTCCTTAAACTAATGATCGTGTTTCCTTGTCTAGTGGAGTTGTGAAGCATACATAAACTATATGTCTCTTAGTTGAGAAGTAACAAGTTCATACAAACTGAAGACTTTACTTTAAGACCTGCTTAAATATAGAATCGCAGTATATATTTTAATATGGTTTAAGATTTCTCTGTTTGAATTGCTTAGAATTAATTAGTAAAATGTTGGAACTGATGGATACTGGAAGAGGATTAGGAACCAAAACAGCTATATATATCATACGAAAATAGAGTAACGAAGCACAGTAATATCAATTCTTTATATTCCGAAGACGACATTTTGCTTTACAGTGACGATGCCTAAATAAACGTTAAGTATGAACCAATGCGATTCTCACGCACGTGTCGGTAAATTCACCGCTGAAGACCATATTTACTTCACAACAGTTAAACTTCATAAAGCATCCTTTGAACTTCAAAGTATTATAAATCATGTTATTAATAATATCTTCAAACTTTTTACCATCAACTTATAAGTTTCGTCACTACGTAGAAATCAAACGGTAGAGAAGTGTCGTCTCACTTTACTTTCCTTCTAGTAGTCAGTGTTTACTATGCATTTGAAAGAGATAGGATCGAATAGTCTCCAAACTTACATTCTTAGAACTAGTGTCTCTTTGCTCCTTATAAAGACACTTGCAATCGTAGTTTAAAATGTCTTCTTTAATCCATGTTATATTTTGATTTAGGTAATGTATTTTACTTCCGTTTCCCAAACGCTTTAGTAATAAATGGAGAAATTTAACCACTCGTTAGCAAGACTATAATTGATTTTGATGTATTATTCTTCCTTATATTATTCTAGTTAATTTATTACACAAATCTCCACTTCTATTTCTATTTTTTGTTTAACAAGTTACACTCAACTTCCTTGTTGACTTACACTTTCATTTGCGCTTTCTATATATTTGAAATGACTGCGTAAAACATAACATATCGCTAGGTTTGTGCTTTTCTTCTTGTCGACACGCTGCAATGACGATTGATAGTTTGTGTATATCTTATTTTAAGTTTAAATTTATCCCAATATATAATTTCTCCCTGATTTCGTATTTGGTAGGATAGAGAAAATTTTGATTTCGAAGACGTCTGAGTTAGCGAGCCACATCAAGAACCTGAAGGACACAGATATACAAACACGGCAGCAAGTGGCAAATTGTGAGATCTTGACCAAACATTATTGTGTTTAAAACGTGCAGGGTTATATATATAGGGGTGCATATATATATTTGTATATGTTTGCATGTATTTGATACAATATGAATTATTTCTACCCTCCTAACCCTGCACTTTTGTTGTATTTCGGGATGGTTATTTTGTTTTCTGACAAACAAACACATGCACTATATATTTGTTTTTCAATCGTTTATTGCTGTTCTTATCATAACTCATGTCCACTGTCCGGAAATCTTTCGTCACTCGTCTGTGTCCTCTTCAATGACACTTTTTGTTTTCGAGTGTGCTCACTCCATTCTACTCCTAGATAGTGAAGTAGAGCAAGGGCACACACGAAAGTGAAAAGTCAAGTGAAGAGGTCACAAATGTGTGAGGAAAGATTTCCAGACAATGGTCATGAGTTAGAATAAGGACAGTAATAAGCGATTGAAAAACAAATATGTAGTGCGCGAGAGCGTAGGAAACACGCGAAATCAAGGGCAATAACACCAATATTGAGACTTCTGCAACAATTACCAATAAATACAACAAACAACATCAGCAATTTGAAGGAAGAGAGAAAAGAAAAACAAAATTCCTGCTTCCCCACCTCATCAACGAATATAATTTTTCAACATATGAAAAGAAAAATCAGCATCAGCTCGACTACTAGGACTAACATGACAAAAGCTTCGAAATGTAACCAGGGCACCCAGAACAATGAGCACAGCCAGGCGGATGCGAACATCTGCAGGAAATCTCTATAAATTCCCTCTAAACCATGAAGAGTTAAAACTGATCAGAGATATTTTAAAACAAAAAATGGAGAATGGATAAACGCTTAACACATCCAGATGGCACCCGTCTGTTCGTAAAAGTGAAGGGAAAAGGACAATGTGCAGCATACGGACATCTGTGATCCATTTAAAGGCTTTCCACCCCTAGCGAGTCACTATGACCACCACTACTATAACCAGAGACACCACTAGTACAACAGACTCCACAAACACCATAATACTACAATACCGTAGCAAACACGAGCGCAACCCAATTTACACTCTCGCCGACATCCCGAACAGAGCCCACAAACCAAACAGATGGAAAATATTAATCGATTACAAAACCGTACACATAAACAGTAAAGTATTAATGGAATAGCAGCATACGAACTTTAAGTATGAACTCACTACATAACATGCCAACTCATATTGAGATTCTAAAAACAAAATCGAGAAACATATAGCACAGCGAAGACAAAATATGCCGATGGAATGGAAATTTTCCGTGGTACTATAGATTAAAAAAAATATGTAAAGAAATACTTGTAGAAACACTCATAAATAGTCAGAAGGACGGAGAATATATCCTTCCACAGAAATAAGGTAAACGTTTCTTAACGCGTTCTTGCACCAAATAAAACCTAACTCAGAATTGGAAGTGTGAATGCAAGTTGCCTGTGGTGGCATGGAAATAAGACAACCTGCTCAACGACCTAGAATTTCCGAGCTGCGAGCATTCATTGTACCGTTGTGGCTACTATGATATATTTTGTGGTATCGTTGTACCGGCGAAGAAGCTTTTGTGGAAGCTAGTTTTCTTCACTCCAGTTTCTCCATTCATTGAGGATTTCATTGTTTAATGCTCTCAGTATGGTTTTCCATTTGTTTATTTCTTTTCTAGCAAGTTTAAATCCTTTCCTTTGTTTACTTATTTTCATCATGTTCATATGGTGTTTTCATAAGACTTCTCCTTATATACAACAGATTTGTTTATTCAGTGCTGATGCATTTATTTTGTCTTAAGCTGAATTGAGTTTCAACGTTTTTTTCATTAGATTCAATGCTTCATAAAATGGATTGTCATCGATTTTGTTTCATACATTTTTGGAGTTTCAATGGATTCAAAGAGTGTTTTTACAATGTGGCTTAAAATTTCAATATCATCACTTCAATGCTTAGTGAAGTATCGAGGGAAGCTTGGAAAGGATCGATCAAACTCTTGGCGATCCAAGCTGGTTTGATTTCAAAACGTAAAATCTATTTTCATTTTGCCAGTAAATTTGCCACCTACGCATCAGTGGTAGCTTTGTTAGTTCTTGTTATACTTTGCAAGACTTATATATTTATGAGATTAGTAGCCCATGTACTTCAAATTTTAGTAGCCTTTCTAATTGAAATTTACGTCGTTTAGAAATTCACTAGGTTGTTGTTTCTCTAATTTAACTATAATTCTCTCTACTTATGTCTGCTGATATAAAGTACAATTAACTATAATAATATTCTAGGCATTCCTGAAGTCCGTCGACAACAACATGTAAGTGGACCAGGATCCACGTTATGACAAACTTATTTACCAATTGAGATTATTTTTGTTTCGTTTTAGTTCAGCTACCTATTTATCTGTATATCTACTAATATATCTTTCTGTCTGCATATGTACTGATATATCTGTTAATGCACCTATATACCTCTCTCTCTCTCTCTCTCTCTCTCTCTCTCTCTCTCTCTCTCTCTCTCTCTCTCACTCACTCTCTCTCTCTCTCTCTATCTATACATACATACATACATACATACATATTACAAGGAGATTATATAAGCAATACCTTCCAAGTTTATTTTCGATAATATGGATATTTCTTGAGAAAAAAAGAGAGGATTTCAAATGAATTCTGTGCTTGCGTCTAATGTATTTACATGTTTTCAAATATTCTGACATACACTGAGAAGTTCCTACGCGTCCCTCTAGTTAGCTGTTGTCCTCTTACATTATTTCAGTCAAGGGAGAATTTTCTATGGCCATGCTAGTTTCTTTGAGCAACTTTGGTGCTTAAGATTCCTAGAATGAAAGTGTAATAGCTCGTGTGATGGTCGCTGGCTTTGTTAAGCTCTTTGTTGAATTGTTCCGCTTCTTGCAGATGCAGGTTCATGTTGTATTTACCGATGGCACTTTTGTAGATAACACATTTTCCATCTTATTCAAAATACATCCACACTGAACCAGTCGTAAACAACCCGAAACTGAAATTTGTAAAAGAAGTGTATTCAATTAGAATATCTAATTGTGAACCCGCTTCTCTCGCCAAAGTAATTATGTAGACGTTTAAATGTTCAAGAAAACTCTATTTGACTTTCAAGTAAATGTTACAAAATCAAATTTTGAGGGATCATCGTATTGACCATCGTTTATACTAATAAACAATATTAATAATTATAACGTGGAAACGTTCATTCACTGATAAGGAATGTTTAACCGATGGATTGAAGAGTATAACTTACTACTGATTCCAGAAGCCGCATAAGGTCGGAAGATGGTGGAGAAGATTAGTCAATTAGACCGACGTAATTTAATTTTAACAATTCCGGGATATAAATAATAAAATTGACCTCAGCGGAAATGGAATTCAGAACGTAAAAGAAACAGTATAGATATATTACGGCATCTTGTCGGCTGCGCTAGTGATTCTGCCATATTTTTTATTAATGATATTCTCTTTGAAATCTCCTGAGTAAATGGAAATGAAATTAGTAACGATGACAGTAAAAAGACCATCACGCTTCTGAGATTGTAAAAGTGTGAGTTTTGCATTGATCTTCGTACTCTTGCAATGTAAAGATATACAAGAGAATAATCCAATTCCATCGCGTATGCATCATAATGCTAAAAGGATGTTAAAGAATGCATTCTGTGTGAATGGTAATGTGGAAATGCGTGTGTGTCTGTGTGTGTGTGTGTGTGTGTGTGTGTGTGTGGCGTATGTACGTAGAGACGAAAAATTCAAAACGTACACTCAATGCCAAGAAGTTATGTACGTTTATTACAACTGATAGCTCACATCTAGTTATTCGAATAAAGGTTTGGCTGCAATAACCATCCACACACAGATCAGTCCCTAACCTGACATTTTCAGTAAAAACATCTTGTTCGGGGCGCTTTGTCTTCTTTCACTACACCCACAAACCGGAAGCGGTCCTTCATTTTCAATAACGGCGTATCCATACCGTATTTCTTTTCCATAACTGCTAGCTCTGACGTGCCACTATGTCAGGTTAAATCAGTTAAATCGATCACACTGTTCAACTGGTACTTATTTTTATCGGCCTTGAAAGAACAGAAGTCGACCCTGGTGTGTCGCTAAGCATTTTGCCCGGCGTGTAAACGATTTTTTCATCTCGCCGCCTTAACACTTATATATATATATATGAGTGTTTGAGGAGTGGTGTTGTATGTAAAGTCGTTGGCCCTAATTTAATGTTTGTCCTATAACCAATGCTTCTTTTTATATATATATATATATATATGTGTGTGTGTGTGTGTGTGTGTACGTATTCAAATGTACTTTGACTTTCCACTTGCACACACCAGCATATTTGCGCGCACACGCACGCATGGACATATATCTGCACAAATATACATTCATACATGTATATTTAGTTTCCAGCACAGAAACAGATCGCTCTCCTCAATTGTTATAGAAAGACTAACGTTTACGCGTTTCCTATTACAGGGTGCAATGTTTGTGAAGCTCAAGCCGTTCAATGTTATGCTGTAGCCCATTGGCAGCCTTACTGTATTATCTTATCTCTGTAGCTTATATTTGTATAGGATTTACTAGATTCTATACTGACGTCAAATACTGTATCATAACTTGGTGTACACAGTTGGATGTCGTTACCGTTATCGTCTGCATGTATAATTGTTTCCTTACTAATGCAATATGTAATAAATATATTTTAGATTATAGAGGAGATTATTGCTGAAACTAATTCACTAAAATAATTGGAAACTAGCGTGTTTTGACGCAGGCGAATATTGCTTTACACGTACACACACAGAAAGACACACACTCGCACGAATACAAGTATATATGCATAAATAAACACGCGCGCGCATACGCACAGGGAAAGAAAAGTATATAGGAGAGGCGCAAACATGATTGTGTTGCTAATAAGTTCGCTTCGCAATCACGTGGTTTTGGGTTCATTCGCACGGCGTGGCACCTTATGCAAGTGACTTCCGCTGTCTAACGGAAATCCTTCTCTCTCTCTCTTTCTTTCTCTGATTCTTCTCTCTCTCTTTTACTCTCTCACTGTCCCTCTCTCTTACTCTCTTTGTGTTTCTCTCTTCCTCTTTCTGTTTCTGTCTATATATCTCTCTGTCAACAACCAAGCAATCAATAAATAGACATATGTATGTACACACGTATACAAATTTACAAGCACAAATATACATATACATGTGTTTATGTGTGTGTGTGTGTGTGTGTGTGTGTGTGTGTGCGTGCCTGTGTATAAACAGAAGGGAGTGTACATATTAACCGTTGAAAATATGTGTACGGCATTAGTAATATATAAGGCGTGCACGAGAAGCAGTAATTATTTTACAGAAATTATGTAAGCATCAGGTACCTCTGTAAAATATAATTATATTTTGTAAATTTTATTAAATAGAAATTTCAGGTTCACGGATAGAATCACACATTTCTGTGAAATATTATATTCTTTGAAAAATATGTCTGAAATGATTAAACACTGGGTATAACACAGAAAATGGCAGGGCAGTACAATACTAACAATATAAAAAAATAACAACAGGAACCAGCGCTAATTGAGGTTTTGTCGTGTCTATGAAATATCTGCTTTAATGTGGTTTTCTCTCTCTCTTTCTCTTAATACACACACACACACACACACACACACACACACACACACACACACACACACACACACACACACACACACACATATCAGAGTAATGGCGCTAAACAGTGTTTACGTATAGTTACAATTTAGGTTAGTTGAAATATGTTTGTTACGTACTTCAACTGCTAAAGGCAAATACACTGCAGTTACCGTGGAGAAAAAAAATCTCTCTTACGGTAAAAAGGTATGAAAACACCCAGTTCATTCAGTGTCGCCCTCTCTTGGGAATCTCAGACATCGATGCTTCGAGTTTATTGACTCTTGTCGATGAGATATACCTAAGAGAGGCAACTCTGAACAAACTGAATAAAGCTTATAGCTTTATATATAATTCAGCCAGGGGAGAGGATCTGAAAATGCTGAGGTCTTTTAAAGGTGTTTATTGATTTGGTCGGTTTCATTTTTTTAAAAAAAGAATTTCAAAAGTAAAATGTAAGGCTTTGTATAGCCTCTGCGTTGTTCAAAAATGTTTAACACAGATGCATTAAAAATATAGTGATACAGTCTTTGACAATGATAAGCAAATGTTAAGAAATAGAATCTTTGACAATGATAAGAAAATATTAAGAGGGGCTTTGTGTTAATCACTACATCGATATGGCTGTTCGAAGTAACCGCTGTTTTAACACCAGGCAAATCTTCTGCCAGCTGGTGCAGCCTGCATCCTGTATATATTGCAAGCAGGGGAGCAAGCACTTACCATCTTCCGGCAGACGACGGGATTACGAGTCCGACTCATTCTCAGTCGCGAAAACCCGGCCGCTAGAGAAATGGCCAGAGTCCGTTCCAGCTCGCATTATATAGTAAACAATGCGATCAGTGATGTGCAACATGCAAAGTAACCAATTGAAGAATCTCATTCTGAGATTAGAGTAGTAACTATACTAACAAGTAAAGTTAATCGCCACCTGGCTACTTTGCTTGTTATAAGCACACACACACACACACACACACACACACACACACACACACACACACACACACACACACACATACTTCCGGCATAGTAGCCAGTAGAGGTCTTGGTCTACCTTGTCGTGTCTGCGTTTGTACTCTTTCTGCGCCAGACTTTCACAAGCACTAACAATGTGAGTCACGCTTTCGACCCTCTCCCCACACATTCTGCAAAGGTTCGTTGCACTTGTGTGCAATACATCCCCTTTTTCAATGCCTGGTCCTGTGCAGCGATGATTAGTCTTCTTTTTTAGGTCACCCTCGCTGATCTACCTTCATGCTTCCTCATCTTTTAGTTTATTTGTTTCACGGTGGAACTGAGCCTGTATGTCTATGCGGAGTAGGGTTTCTTCTCTCTCGTTGGATGTTCGTGATCGGAATTCATGAGCACCCTCAAGCTCATTTTTTTAAGGTGGTGAGCTGGCAGAATCGGTACCACGCTGGACGAAATGCATAGCGGTATTTCGCCTGTCGCTACCATGTGTGTTCAAATTCCGATGAGGTCAAATTTGCCTTTCATCCATTCGGGGGCCGATAAATTAAGTACCAGTGAAACACTGGGAGTCGATGAAATCGACTAGTCACCTCCCCACAAATCTCAGACCTTGGTCCTGTAGTGGAAAGGATCATCATCATCATCATCATCATCATCATCATCATCATCATCATCGTCGTCGTCGTCATTATCATAATCATTGTCATAATAAACATCACTGTTAATACCATGTGTAAATATAAGAAAGAAAAAACACGTTATCATAATCCTGATATGATTTACTTTTATAAAATGTCTTCTCAGTAATGAAGCAAACCCCCACCACACACATACGCACACACACACACACACACACACACACACACACACACACAGATATACAGTGTAACACTCATACTTAAACATAGTCATAAACACACACAAAATCTTATAAACTCACACATTATGAGTGTCTTACACGCATTCACTGGTTATTTAATGTCTTTCCAAATTAATATTTCTTGTATAAGAGCGTGGTCAATCCTTACAAATGTCTCTCAAGATATGACTACTTTAGTGACAGATTGTACAAGTGCAGATTGTATAAAATTGAATTCAGTGAATACTGGTGATGGATATTAGAGAAAGTTAGCAAGTTAGATAGAGGCTGTTTCGTCGCAGTCTTATGTAGGACAAAGCTTTAATGTTTCATCGGCCGAGATTATCTAGCTGTCTGTCTCTTTATCTAACCAGCTAACTATACGCTCTTATCTCTCGGGCATACATTACGTACGAATATATTTAGACAAACATCTATGCACACATGCATACATACATACATACATACATACATACATACATACATATGTGAGTGTGCTTGTATGCATGTATGTGTATAGCCATATATGTGAGTACGTATACACATATATGTGTGTGTGTGTGTGTGTAAAGAGAAAGAGAAAAGGAGGAGAGAGAGAGTGAGAGAGATTTAATTTGATAAAGATAGGAATAACGGAATGGATATTTTGAAAAATGTGGTACAAAGAGAACGAGTGTGTGAACGAGTGAATTAACTCCGTAATTTCTATGGCTCTCACACCGAAAACTAATTATGATATATGTAGTTTAATAAACCGAGTTAAAGGTCAGTCCTAATCTTATTTGTTTGTTATTATTGAACGTCATATCTACTGCTCACTTGTCAAGAGGTGATGTCCTAATCTAATCCTTTCTTCAACAAAAGAAAGCAGTTAAAGTTTGTTTCTTCGGCAACTAATTTTCACAGAAGAAACTTTAGCTGTTAGGAAACTTTACGTCGCTAGTTTGATGGTAATTACCATTGTTCACGTCGTCAGGTACATTAACACTTGTGAGGCTACTCCTGCTTCCAAAGATGGCTCTACTGTGATGACAATAAGGAATGTACTGACGATGATGATGATGATGATCATGATGATGTTGAGAATATTGATGAGGATGACGACGCCAACGATGAAGATGAAGATGATGCTAATGACGACGTCAACAACGAGGATGAGGATTATTATTATCATCATCATTATTATTATCATCATCATCAATATTATTGTTGTTGTTATTATTATTATTATTATTATTATTATTATTATTATTATTATTATTATTATTATTATTATTATTATTATCATTATTATTATTATCATTATTATTGAGGCGGTGAGCTGGCAGAATTGTTAGCGCGCTGGGCGAAAAAATTAGCAGCATTTCGTCCATCCCTATGTTCCGAGTTGAAAATGTTTTACGATATTAAACATATTTAATATACATTATCATGTTTCTTGCTGCCATCGTCATCCCAGCCACCACAAATACAATGACCTTATATTCAAACCAGTTACAATCCCCAAATAGCTTTAATTTTATAGTATGACGATATTGATATTCTGTAAATCGGCTTTATGTTTGCATACAAGCCGGGTGTAGGGTATGCGAGTATTCCTTAAAATGCATAACCGAAGAACCACAGAATATTTGGAGTACACATTAATCTAAAATTATGCCACCTAAAATTTAGCATTTGCCTACAGCAAGAATCTAGCGACAAACACTGGTCCAGTGATCTGGCTTATATTTGCAATTATATTTAGACTTCGCTACTTTTGAAATGAAAGCGTCTTCCGAGGACACAATCAGTCAAGTTTTCACATTCTGATATCTGTGTTTTAATCTCATGCAAGATGAACACTGAGACTGGCATACATAAGAAAATACATCATTTCAGCATTCTGCAACGTTCTTTTTAACCTCAGAATTTTCATGCAAGAAGTATGAACAGTTGATAATGCTCTGTAATATGTTCCACCGTTAAGAGTAATGCAATCGTAGTAATCCTGCGTTTAATAGTTAGACAATGTCAATGACGCATGAAAACTTTCAGGTATTTATTTCGTTGAAGACTCAAATGACTACAGCATTCATGCTGTTAGTTGCCTCATTGAACCTTTAGATTCTCACATCATTTACGGTTCCAGAACAATGAAGTGTTTACTTTCATGTTTATATCATCACAAATTAAGGTTGCATCAATGGTTAATATTGCCAAACTAATTTCATAAGCTGGAATGTGAAATGAAACTCATCTATTTCGTCTCGTTGTGAAATAAGACCCCGTGCCTAGACCAAACAAGCTTTTCAGCAGTTTGAAATCAAGGTCGTGTCTACTAGTTAGGTCTTTTTCTTAACAGAGATATGATTCTTATTTCAGACCAAACATGACGAAGATTAAAAGCTATCTAAAAGCTCTGCAGTTTAAACATGAGGCCTACTTCCATAACAATTCTAAATTGATATGGAAATCACTTTTTATATTTATATTTATGACCTTCGCTGCATTCATGGTTCTCTTCTACTTTATTTTGATCTTGGTTTTTTTTCCATTCAATAAAATACCTTGCAGTAGTTTTGCCGGTACTTTGCGTTGTAAGTTCAAATATCGTACTAAGTTCCACTTTCTTTCATCCCTTCACAATCGATACGTGAAAATACAAGCGAAATATTGGTGGCGTTTTTCCATCATCGTCTTTCTCTCTGAATCGGTTGTGTTGAAAGGACACTACTTCCCTGCCACTATTTTGCCACCTCTATGCAGTTAAGAATAAGAAACGCTCAGTCGTATTGCTACAACAGTTAAAGATTTTCATACAAAACTCTAGTTTCTTCGAGATTGTGGATGGTTATTTTAAAGTTGGTAATTACTTACTTCGATGTTACAGTTACCTTTGTTTGCTCTCAGAACGACTTTGAAGGTACAGACCTATAGAAAATCCTTTTAGTTATGATCAGCTCGACTTTGTTTTCAGAAATAATGTACCATAGACAATAGTATTAAATGTTTTATATTCTTTTTTGATAACTAAGTCACCTCGTTGATGTTCCCTCTTGATGCAGTTATTGTTATAGAGATCTGTATGTTTGCTTCTAGCTGCATAGCTGTGGCCTAAGTAGTGTATTGAGGACAATTGGGGAGAATTGTTTGCTACCTCCAGCAGATTTAGTGACTATGTATAAGTTCCTCTGGTTGACTCCTCGATGCTTCATTCGTTAATGGTATTAATTAACCTCAAATTCACCTTGGCGGGAAGACCTATGTTCAAAGGATATCAAGCAGTGACCATGGTGTTTGTTCCTATGCTTAGGTAACCCTCAACCATATTATCCATTGTATCACATTCAAAGATGGCAGGGTGTTATCTGAGGAAGACATACATAATATTTTTGCCCGACCAAACGGTCACATAGAGTGTCTTTCCGAATCGCAAAAGCTACAGTATATATTAATTGAGCAGCTGAGATCAATAGTAGATCGAGATCAGTAGAAAACGCAGCTATTCGAATTACCGGGTTATTTCAGACACTGCGTTGTCACAAAGACGAGAACAATGGTGAACTTGTTATAGGAGTTTAAATTTTTCTTTTCGTTCACACAGTGCTAAAGTGACAAACGAATTTTAAATTTCCACACTAAATATAATATTAGTAAATATGAATTGAAAAATATTTTTGTAATTTTTGAATTGAAGGTTAAAAAATAGAAATTTCGTTTCATCATTGTTCTGCTATATATTCCCGCAGTACGATCGTCCATGTACTAACCATAAAAAAGGAATGAAAAATAGATGAAAGAAAGAAAATTCAAGCGACATGAAATAGAAGAGTCGTGGTATTGAATGCTTTTTCTCTACATTGATAAAAGGTAGCCATAAATAAATAAATAAATTGCAACAAAAGAAAATAAAAATAAAAATCAGTTGACTGCATTACCGTTGAAAGAGATTATGACTCACGAATTAAAAAAATAAATCAAAAAATCCCTTCATTGAGTTTAGTGATAACTGCATATTATCATCATAGTACATGTGCAAAGATAGAAAAGCAAAAGAAGAAAAAAAAAGAAAAGAATGAAAAAGAAAGGAGATTCAACAAAAGCATAACTGTACAACATCATTATAAGAACACACGCAACGATAACAGCGAGGAAAATAGCTCTGTAACATTTCCATAATAGTATATGCGTAAAGTGAGCTGTGGTGATATGATTTGGCACGAAGCTGAAAAGAGTTAAAAGAAGAGAAAAAATGAGTATTTCGGCCGATCTTTATCAAAATTCAAAGGCGGAATAAAAAAAATGTAAACAGCAAAGAAAAAGCAAATCAAAAGTAAAACGATAAAAAGAATTGAAAACATATTTTATTGATACAAATCGAACTGCCGTCTAAAAATAAAATCAATCATTTTTTTTTTTCATCGGTCAGTTTTTCTAATCTTCATATTTGGTTTTCTTTCTGTCTCGTTTCAGTTAAACTTTGCTTTCGCTTCACTCCTATACGTCAAACATACACGTGCGTGTACGCATTGCATACGTACATATATGTTTATATATATGCGTGTGTGTATGTGTGTGCGCGCACGCGCACGCGCGTATATGTGTGTCTGAGTGAGTGTGTGCTTGTGTGCGCGTGTGTGTTGTTTATCTTTAATCTTTTAGTTGTGTAAATCAATGGACTGTGACTACAATGGCGCACCGCCATCAAGAGTTTACTCGGACACATCGACCCCAGGATGTATTTATAAGACCAATTCTTGAACGATCGGTTACTTTTGCCGAAGCACTAACTTGCAGGGACTTAAACAAATCGGCACCGGTTTTCCAGATGTGGGTTAAACACATACAGAAGCACACACACACATACACACATACAGACACTCACACATACACACACATGCACATACATACATACATCCATGCACACGCACGCATATATGCACACACGTACACACACATTCACATACACGTACATACACACTGGATTTACATTTTGTTGATACAACCTTAACGGAAGAGTAAAACGTGTGTGTGTGCGCGCGCGAGTGCGTTTGTGTGTGTGTTTGTGTGTGTGTGTGTGTGTGTGTGTGTTCGATGTGCTTCTTTCAGTTCCCATCAACTAAATCTGCCCAGAAGGATCTGGAAAGCCCGCGCACTGGCACTGGCCCTGGAGCCACATAGTTGGAAAGCAAATTTCTTACCTCAGCCATTCCTGCGCCGCCCAACAGAAGAACCAATCTGTATCCAATCCATTCTCCTTTCCTCTGCTCTTTATTTAGCACTCTTTACATTGTGCAATATAATGCTTCTAGGAATTATCACCGAACGAAATAGGGACACGTTATATGCTTGTTAATTCATCTTCTTCTTCTTCTTCTTCTTCTTCTTCTTCTTCTTCTTCTTCTTCTTCTTCTTCTTCTTCTTCTTCTTCTTCTTCTTCTTCTTCTTCTTCTTCTTCTTCTTCTTCTTCTTCTTCTTCTTCTTCTTCGTCTTCTTCTCCTTCTTCTCTCTTCTTCTTTTCTTCGCTCTTTTTCTACTTTTACCAGTTCTCTATTTCTTTCTCCCAAATCACATTTTCTCTTGTGCTCTGTTCCTAAATCTTTTTACTTTTCTGTCTATATTCCTACGTACGTAGGCGTATATTGTATCTCGTATAGATACGGATATACGTACGTTTAAAACACAAATGTGTGTATGCTTGTGCTTGCGGCATGAGTGATAAGGCTTGAGCTCAAAGCAGAACTGGCGAACGCATTAGCGAGCATGGACTTTTCTGACAGCAATTTCTTTCTGAGCTATGGCAGAACATTGTCTGTACTGGAAATACTCTATACTGGAAGTGCTTCATTAATATTTGATTGTGCTGCAAACGTAGCATTTGAAATGGTAAACGTTGGCATGAGCACAACATCGACTCTTTAATTAATTTATGAATACATTATCAATCAATTATTATATTACGGTTTGTCAATTTATAAAGCCCAAATGTCAAACGTTTGATATATGACAAAATTATTTTGCATCTTAAATGTTTAACTAACAAAGAAAATGAATGATTTTCGTATTATGTCTCTCTTTGCTATTCTACACATATCATTTATAAACTATATATATATGTTTGTGTGTGTGTGTGTGTGTATCCATCTCTCTCTCTCTCTCTCTCTCTCTCTCTCTATATATATATATATATATATATATATATATAAATTAAGAAATGGAGTTAAACGCAGGTGTTATTCAAATCTTTATACTTCCGTCATATGTTTCGAAGAAAACATTGGTATTATTCCAGAGGGAATAAAATGATGTAAAACAATATAATCATCTTTTCAGGGAAAAAAAGAGAAACAAAGCACATCAATACGTCCTTTCAACCGAATGTGATTACCGCGTATATGATGAAGGGAACGCTGGCAAGTTAGTTTTAAAAAAAACTTTAATAGATTTAAAATCAAAGACAATTTAGAGAAAGAGAAATATGACTTACACCCCCCACACACACACACACACGCGTGCACACATAAATATAAGCACGTAAAGACATTCTCTGATTTAAATACCACCGCACATATGCTCGCACACGCATATATATTTGTATCTATCTTTATGCATGTTTGAATTTGCACGTTCATATTTTGAGAGTGGTTCGTTTAGGTGAATGTTCGTTGCTTTTAATGCTTGTATATCGAAACACAGACCATATTGTTCTACTTTTCACACCGTGTGGTTTCAACGGAGTGTTTAGGTTTTATTTGACTGCTATTTCAACGCGTGCTACTCCCTTGGCACCATTCAAAGCTAGCAGCAATTACGCTGTTTACACCAATGAATGATATACGTTATATAAAGTAACATAGCACAGGTGTTTTACGAGACACAAATACTCTAAGGTTTCAGATAATTATTATGGTGACTTAGGAAACTTAGAAACTCTGAGATAAATCATGTATTTCGAGAATAGAAATTTTCCCTCAGTGTATAGAATCTAAACTCGAAAAGCAATGATAACTTTTGGAAAGGAAGGTCAAGCAGTTCAGAAACTCTCTGCTGCTTTCAACAAAATGGTGAAATGAAAAGACAAGTTTTAACCATGCTTAATGCCCTCGACAAAGCATGTTATACTCTCTATAGCAAGACGGATGGGGATCTCTTTCTCTCCCTCCCCACTCTCTCCCTCCCCACTCTCTCCCTCCCCACTCTCTCCCTCCCCACTCTCTCCCTCCCCACTCTCTCCCTCCCCACTCTCTCCCTCCCCACTCTCTCCCTCCCCACTCTCTCCCTCCCCACTCTCTCCCTCCCCACTCTCTCCCTCCCCACTCTCGCCATCCTCACTCTCTCCCTCCCCACTCTCTCCCTCCCCACTCTCTCCCTCCCCACTCTCTCCCTCCCCACTCTCTCCCTCCGTCACTTTCTTTTAGGTGTTCTCCAGGCATATCTCTCTCTCTCTCTCTATATATATATATATATGTATGTATGTATGTATGTATGTATGTATGTATGTATGTATGTATGTGCATATGTGTGTATCTGTGTATGTATGCATGCATGTGTATATATTTATATATATATACATAAATATATTATATATAACATATGATGTAAAAATAATAATAATATATATATAATATATATAAAAATATGTATAATAATATATATATAATACAAACATACAAACACAGAAAGATTGAGAGAAAGGGAGAAAACGTGAGAAAGAGAGGCTAGGATGTAGCAACTGCATAGTTAGCAGCAATTTGCTGTGTGGCAGGATTTGCATACGAAATGCAAGTAATTAGGATCTAATGTTATTTATTTATTTTTCTTATTTTACAGATATTTAACAAACTGACTGGTTTTCCAACAACTTGAAAATTGCATTTTCATTGTATGTGTATGTACCGTAGATAAGTATATACGTATGTATCCATCCATGTTTGTATATACATCTGCATGCATGCACCTGTGCATGAATATGTGTCAAAGTAAGCATGAATGCAGGCACACACAAACACACACAGAGAAAGAAATATATGTGTATATATATATATGCATGTGTGCGTGTGTATGTGCGTGTGCGCGTGTTTGTGTGAGTGCATGTGCCTGTGTGTTTGTATATATATATATATATATATATATATATGTATATATATATGTATATATATATATGGATAGATAGATGGATGAGATAGATAGAGAGACAGATATATGTTTACAGTGTATATGTATTCATACATAATGCATACACGCACGCATACACAGATTTATATATACATACATACATATATATATATATTGTATATGATGCGTATATACATACATATATGTATATATATATATATATATATATATATATATATATATATATATATATATATATATATGTATATACATATATAAATATATGGCACTATAGACACACACACAAACACACGCACACAAATGAGGATCGGTTCCCGGTACGTAAAGCAAGTCATGCAACGTTGAGAATCGAAGCTATGAATAAAAGCTATGAAGGCGGAATTGTCACATGCAGCAAGTGTCTTTTACCTGGTTCCAGCTGCCTCTCTTCAACAACAAAGATTCGCATTCAAATTTACTTTGCATCTTATTCATTTCATTTGTTGAATTCATGCAGACCTCGCCTCCCTGCACACAAATATGTGCTTGGTGTGCATTTATGATTTTTTAACATATACATAGGCGCGCATACCTTCATACATATATACGCATTGTACATATATGAGTGTGTGTATGTATATATATATATATATATATATATATATATATATATATGATTTAGAGACAGAATGAATGCACATACAAGTATATATGATACTTGTTTCGTCATTGCTTTCCTTGTTTCACTTATCAGGACGCTGGGAATTATTTTGAATGTATTTCTCTTGTGTTCTTTTTTGCCCAAATTACTAGGACACAAACAAAGAAACTCCGGTTTTTAATAGGTCAGAGTCAAATACAATGTTGCCCCTAATATATATATATATATATATATATCTATATATATATATATATATATATATATATATGTGTGTGTGTGTGTTTGTGTGTGTGAATATATGTACACACATGCATATATATTTCATATATTTTTTTTTCTGCAGAATACCGTTTCACAAAATGTACATAGATATGTACATCTGTCACATATATATATATATATATATATATATATATATATATATATATATATATATATATATATATTTATATACACACACACACATATATATATATGTGTGTGTGTGTGTGTGTGTGTGTACATATGATTGATCCACTGATCAAACGATTATTCACACGTCCGTTAATTAATAAATTGTTTGATCAATAAAATTTAAAGAACCCAATGAACGCTCTTTTATTAGCAAATTGACTATTCCTCATTGTACAAGATATGTCGCAACACAAAACATTCCGTTGAAGGATGTCATTCAGAACAAATTCACAAACAGAATAATATACATGTATGTGTATGTGTGTGTGTGTGTGTGTGTGTGTGTGTAGCCGAGTGTGTGTTTACACGGGTATATGACTGTGTGTGTATGAGTGTGTGTCGACATGAATATATGAGTGCTTGCGTGAGAGAGAGAGAGAGAGAAATAGAAAAAGCGCCTGGATGTGTGTGTGTGTGTGTGTGTGAAGGTGTTTTCTCATCTCGGCCTGTGTCTCGGCATTTGCATGTGGTCCTTTCAGTCCACTTAACTAATGGCTTTGATTATTGAATTTCCATTAAATAAATACAAGGAAACAATAATTGTTAGCTCCAGCATGATTAACTAAAATTCTTGAATTCTGTGCCCCAGCAAGGTCGTAGTTCAGGATCAAAGAAGTGAAAGAGTGAAATAAGTATAATTTAGTATGTTTGGAAGAGAGAGTGAGAGAGAGAGAAACAGAGGGAGAGAGGGAAAGAAAGAAAGAGATAAAGAGAGAGAAATAGAGAGGAAAAGAGAGAGAGAGAGAGAGGGAGAGAGAGAGAGAGAGAGAGAGACGTAGGCAGTGACAAAGTTAGAATAAGGAAAATTTAACTTTTGAATAATTACTGCATTTAAATATTTACAATTCCTTATTCCACGAATATATGGAACCGTACGCACACGCACACATACAAGGACACACACAAATATATATATATGTGTGCGTTATGTGTATGCGTGTGTGAAAATATGTATGAATATATGCATAACTCTGTGTGTGTATATATATATATATATATATATATGTATGATTATGCATGCTTATACACACTTATATGTGCACAATTAAAATACATCTGCACAGACACAGGTGCGCGTGCGCGTATATATATACACACAGGTGCGCGTGCGCGTATATATATATATGGATGATACATTGATACAAACGTTTGCCTTTCTAATTACGAGTGTGTATGGACGTCCATCTCTCTCAATCCTTCCGTCTCCTAACCACTGATTCAATTTTCCTGTGTAATTTCATACATCAGCCAATATTAAGCTAATTAGCCACAGTATGCCTGGTTGTGTTTAATTATTTACGCCTTTTATAACATCATTTAATAACTTTTGTTGTTTACTTGAATATGAAGGAACGTTAATATTTGTTTTTATTCTGAGTACAAGTACTTGAATAACAACAACAAAAGTAGCAAAAGGAACAATGACAATTGTAACAAATACATTTTATGTTTTCGTAGAACAGTTTTATTTGATTTCGTGTAACTATTTTGAAACAACAGTTTTAAGAAAATTCGGATGAAACAAATAATTTTTCTGCTATGATTTTGCTAAAGTCTAATAAATTGCTCAATGCAACACATGCCCTATACGTGCTGTAGCTTGAATAAATTATTTTAGAGTCCATTTCATTGTTTAGTTAACTCGCAGTAATTCTAAGATATTCTTTCTCCATTGACTACGGCATGATGCAAACTGAAGCTGACTTCGGCTAGTCGTGCGCGGGCAACCTGCGGAGATACATTCTAGGCCTAACTTCATGCGCTGGTTGAAAATCATTAAAAAAAAGTTCTGGGGTCGTTACATTCGACTAAATATCCTTCAAAGTGGTGCCCCAGCATGGCCGCAGTCTAATGACTAAAACAAGTAAAAGGTGAAAAAAAAAGACGAAAAATTAATCGAAAACTATAACCGTGGAGATTTTGCCCACTTTCACACTTTAACTATGGGCTTTTGTTCTACACTCGTCCTTTCCGTGGTTTCTTCCCTTTCGGTTCTGTTGGTCTCAGAGAGCTGAATACTCGTATTGTACTCAGTTGTTTACAAAAAATGCTTGGTTAGTGAGTTCCATTTTATAGGAGGCAGAACATTTTTTAAATATTTATATTTCTCGATGAGAATATGCTTGGTTATTTTACGCAAAATAAAACTATATTAACGATTGAAATTGTCAAATTAACAAAAGGCAAAGCCATAAAGCTGGAATAGGAAAACAAGGACAGGCCTTCGGCTGATACAACATTATTTCTGTTTGTGATTTTCAGAATTTAGTATTCCATATTCACTGCGTGGTTCAAGAAAATACCCTGATATAAGAATGAGTAAAATCAATGGCGTTTACTGGTAGCATATTTATAAATAGATCTAAGCATCTTCCTCTCTCAATAAAACACAACACTTACTGTTCAACACTATAGTTATTGAGCTGTTTGTTTGGTGCGCCCTTGAAAGAGAGCTTTATAGTTTAGCAATTCAAGGAGATAATGAACAGAGTTAAAGCTAATAAAATGATCATCTTTTGAAATCTCACGCATGCGTATCACTGTTACCTTCGTTTAAATATTTACATATAAGGACAGAAGATAATTCGTGCAAATGGAAAACGAAAAGGATTCAGTTCACAAACGTTAAGGCCCTTATTGATCTCTGTATTAACGAAGCACTAATCCAGAGAATTAGGAGCCTAGACGACACACACACACACACACACACACACACACACACACGCATATTCATTCAAATATATGCATGCCTAAAAGTACGAACACATCTGTGTGTCAGTATTTGTGTGTTTATGTGTGAGTGTTGTGCGTGTGTGTGCATGTGCGCGTATATACTATATATGTATACTGCAAATACAATAGCCTTCACTCAACTGCTGATGCTTTCCTGTCCTATTCGTATTTCCTTTTCTTCTCACACTTGTTGTGTCACATCCTACAGGCGCCGCATTTATTCCTTCCTTCCTTCATCCCTCCTGAACACATCGAGCCTCGAGAATTTTCTCTTCGCTCTTATCATTTCACTTTGTGATGATTACAGTTTCCAAGTCAATGTGACCGGTCGAAGCGAGATGGCAACTACCATGATCACCATAAAGAACTTCACACTTAGAAAATTATATATATATATGCGTGTGTAAATGTGAGCATGTGTGTATCTATATTTCTCTCTCTCTCTCTCTCTCTCTCTCTCTCTCTCTCTCTCTCTCTCTCTATATATATATATATATATATATATATATATATATATATATATATTAATCTACATATGTATGAATATATATATTTATATATATATATATACACATACATACATACATACATACAGACAGACATACATATGAAGATACACACGGTCACAGACATACGCTCACACACACAAACACACACACACACACACACACACACACTCACACACACACACACACACACAAGCATTTATGTTTATTCCTTGAGAAATAATTTTTCATGATTTAATTCCAGATTAGAAATATAGTTTGCGGCCGACATAATGTTTCCAAAAGTTTGGTTGCAAAAACCGAGTAACATTGCAGAAATGAAATTCATTCTGTAACTAAGCTATACCTCAAAGATTCTGATGTTGTGGATAGCTTAGAAGATATTGTTCGATGCAGTATCTCGATTACATTTATCGC
>NC_142940.1:64829384-64846884 GCF_046866305.1 Octopus bimaculoides
TGCTGAGCCTGGGTCCATGATACTCGCAGATGATCCCACAAAGATGGGGTTCTTGTTCTTAATGTTCTTTTTTTTTTTTTGGAGAGTCGCGAGTCAACTCCAGCAGGAGAGACAGAAATGGAGAAGAGATTCAAAAGTGCTGCTAATGTTCTTGGGATGAATGAATATGCTTTGTGGCTGATGTGCAAAAGGAGATTGGATACTTCGACAGTGACATAAGTAGAAGTTTGTAAGCAGATTGTGAATCGAAATTTTACCTGAAAAGAGAGAAGACTGTAAACCAGACAAGCAATATCTCCATCAATAACTGTTTCCCCTGTATCTGATGAATGTTACAGGTGTCTAGGGGTGGATGAAAACATATTTTATAATGACGCCTGTAACAAAACACGTATCACTAAAGAATATTGCAGACGAATAAAAACCATGGGACCTCGGAACTCTTTGCATTCAATAAAACAGTGACCTACAATGTGTTTGCAGTGCCAGTTCTCGTTCTAACATTTGGCTACCTGATTGGACGTTCGATGGGATCTGAGCAGTTTAGAAAAGCAAGTAAAGAGTCGATATCCTCCGCCATCATCACTACAAGAACTGGAGACTGTTTTAGCTGAAGAATGGACAAAAATTCCTTCGGAAACAATTCAAGCTTTGTACAAGTCCATACCTCTTAGTATTCAAGTTGTAATTACTGACAAAGGCGGTCCTACCCCATATTAAAATTAATTTGTTTGAAAATTTTAAGGTGTTTCCATTATTTTGTCCAACCCCTGTAATTGTACAACTCGCACAACTTAAAGTGATATAATTCCCCACATTTATAGAAATTGCATGAACGTCTCATGGGAGAACTTTGAGATTAGTCTGGAATCATGTGTATGAACATGACAATCACAACCGCATCGTCTGTTGTCCTAGAAAGATTTCATATGACAACGATAAACGATATTATCATAATTGCATATTGATTGTTGTGGAACCAGTATAAATGCTAACATGTCGGGAAAGATAAATTTAAATAATTCACCGTTATTTACTGTGGTGTCTCATTAAAATTAATTTCAAATCCAACTAAAATTTCCAAATCACTTCAACACTTCAGGAATTGACAAAAATTCATGGTAAATATATTCCGAAGTGTCGTCAGACGCCGAAATAATTAGTTTGTAAGAACATTATTTGAAAACTTTATCTTCATGTATTAAACTAAGGAAGAGAGATCGATGTAAAGAATATCCTTATTCTCAAAAGTTGTTCTCGATAACCGATCCAAACAAATCACTCCATTCACTGAATATCATCCATTGTATTCAATGGATTGGATCATAGGTGTAGAAACGAGACAAGAATCGGAGACTAATTCAGTCTGGCACTGCAATTAATCGGGTCACTTGCAACTTATACTTGATGTATTTTGACACCGATTTAAGTTCCCTGTACTCGCTTGACTAGTGGCCTTGAAGTTAATTAAAAGAAATCATTGCTAATTTGTAACATGTTTTTGTATCATGTTTTGGAAACGCCAAGAAAGTAAGACTTCGAGAGTATCAGATTGTTAATAAGTTAAAACGTTGGAGAAAAAGAAAAAATAATAGACGAAGTGAAAATATTGGGAAGTATCAAATTGAACTGAGAAATAAATAGATATAAACAAGAAACTTGAGGCAGCATGGTGTAGGAGACATGATTATATAATTCTAGATTATGTAAGCGAATTTAATGGGGAGATGCATTATATAAATATCTTACAAGAAGAATAGAAATATCCTTTAACTATAATGAACATACGACAGAATTTAACCATACATACTCACATATAGATGTTTGTGCGTACTACTAAGTACGTATCTACGTGTTTTCTTATCTCCAGCACGCATGCGTACTTATACAATTCAGAGCCTTTCATTCACGGAGGTGCTCGAACTCCACTACAACAAAGGGCATATTTCACCGCTATATAACCCCTGGATATTACTACTACTACTACTACTACTACTACTACTAGTAGTAGTAGTAGTACTACTACTACTACTACTACTAGTAGTAGTAGTACTACTACTACTACTAGTAGTAGTAGTACTACTACTGCTGCTGCTGCTGCTATTACCACAATGATCGTTGCGGTTGTGCCTGCTATTTACCAAGTCGTAGAAAAGGGACAATGGTCAGTTATTTCAGCCTGTAATGTAGTTTGGATAGCAAGTAGTGTAGTATCTGTAGGAATGTCACTAACTGCGAAACCACGTTGTCTTCCAGCATCGTTCACCATCTTGTTTATATTGTTTCGTAGAAAGTTAATTTCAGACCTTTCTTAAAAAGTTACATTCACCAACTTTTTTTCCTATGTTCAACAAATGTTGCTTGTCAGCATAATTGTTTCGCAGTAAATAATTTAGTTCTGGGTGCAGATCATCCCAGTATGATTTCGATCTGTTCATATATTCAACAGCGTAGTTTTGTTTCACTCTTCGATAACAGTTAAATAAATCAGTATTCAATTCATAACTTCGCAAAAATGAGTTTTGCCATTACGGTTTCTTCTATAATTACAGCAAGAATCTGTTTACCTGCTGAGCTGTTGTTTTTGTTCTGTTCGTCGGTTGTGTTGCTGCTGACATTGTGTCCAGCCATGTTGCTTGTAATAACTCTGCGCAACAAATTCAGGTTCCAGTCGAAAGTCTCAACGCTCGTGAATAAAAGCCTCTGTCGGTTAATTCAGCTGAAAAGCAACCAGTTGCTTAACAAGGCTGATAGTTGTAGCTTCAAAGCGGGAGATATTATTCATCGTATTTTCAATAAATCTTCACTCAATGCTATTGCTGCTTGCACCGCACACCCGCCAAGAAATCGGGAGCGCCACGTAAGCAATGATCTGCTCCGCAGTCGTCAAATTTGGGGCCGATCGAAGATGCACTGAACCGATGCACTAAGCCGATGCACTAAACCGATGCACTAAGCAATAGACATGCTTTCCTGAAACTACATCATAGCTCTTAAAGAAAGCAAGGCGCATCTGATAATGTAAGTTTAGATATATTGTCACACGATAAGATGGCATGGTTATCGCTGGAGCAATCTTGTTATAGATTTTACTTGAGATTACCAGGGACTAAAGAATACGACTGTCAACAATGTGTGTCTAATCAAATATTCTATCAAATAATTATGACTGAATCAGCGAAATGTTACCCTCGGGGAGAAGATTAGTAGTAACGCATTATCGCTTAATCACTAATCCTTTTCTCAGCCATATTTTAACATTTCGGTAACATTAACAGAATTTAGTAACAAACCTCCTGAATTTGCAGGGTTGTAAATTCTAATAAACCGTTATAAAACTGTCACTGACAAGAAACATTAAAACCAAATCTTATGCACTTGCGGCTGTGATATAATAAAACACACGGCAGTAATTGCAAAGCTGAATTTGCCAGGAAACTAATATGTGTTACTCTTCATAAGATTGTTATACAACAGAAAAAATTTCTATATTTGTAAACTTTTAAAGTAAATCACAAACGTTTGCCTTGTTTTCACACTTGCAATGTATTAGGTTATCTTTGAATATGTTTTATTTGATGTAATTTGATCTAAAATAAGATTGTTTTCAACAATTGTATATCATGCATTCTAGTGAATTCTAATAAGCAGTATTTAAAGTGTCAACACACAAAAAAAAGTTAACAAAATATCTAGCAAGAAATGAAGAACAAGAAAATATATAAAAAACTATTCAAATAAGCCAGTTTTATATTTTTTCGCTCAAAAGAGCGTAAATATAAGAGATAAAAAATAAATGAGCATTTTTCTTTCAATTTCATAAAATGTAATTCTTGTTCTATTTTAGGAAACTGAGATAGGATGATGTTTTCTTCCATTATCGGTTTTGTTTTCATTTAAATCCACACGGTATTAAAACTTGTGCTGAGATACATATGAAGAATACGTGAAATAGAAATGAACACGCCATACAATTCTAAGCAATATACTTTCTACATCGTCGATACCATAATAAATGGTTAGGTTTCATGACGACGTGTTAGAGAGAAACAATGTAATTGCTGTACTGCATGGAATGGTAATGTAGCAGCAGCAGCAGCAGCAGCAGTAGTAGTAATAGTAGTAGTAGTAATAGTAGTAGTAGTAGTAGTAGTAGTAGTATGTTTAGCTTTATAACATATTCTAAGTTCGAACACTACTACCAAGTAACTCATAAAAATATCAATCCCTCTTAAAAATGGATGGTTAAAGACGCACACACACACACACACACACACACACACACACACACACACACACACACACACACACACACACACACACACACACACATTCAGTTGAATTTGGTACTTCAGTTGAGGCACCAACTCTGTCCCGTATTGTCCGCACAATTGTAACTCTATCACTATTCCTCTTTATTGATCTCCATTATTTCTTTCTGCTATTCTAAATCATAATAGGCTTCAGGTATTTTTCCCAAAATTCATTCTGATACAATAATAGCGAAAAGAAACAATGTGTTCTAGTCCCCAGTACTGATGAAAAATTTGCTAGAACATTATAGAGAACCCTGTATGTTGGAAATCTATATAGTCGTACTCATTCGAAGAGAGTCGTTTATTTCAAATTGATGTAATGTTTGCACTGATCGATTAAATGGAGCCGCTTGAAACGGTCGTAATGCGCTAATGCCTGGACATCCTCATTATTTATTTGCTGTATATCTATCTATCTATCTATCTATCTATCTATCTATCTATCTATGTGTATTGTATATATATATATATATATATATATATGTGTGTGTGTGTGTGTGTGTGTGTGTGTGTGTGTGTGTGTGTGTGTGTATGTATATATATATATATATATATATATATATATATATATATATATATGTGTGTGTGTGTGTGTGTGTGTGTGTATGCATACAGTAATCCCTCGACTATCGCGTGTGTTACGTTCCAAGACTCCCGCGATAAGTGAAAATCAGCTAAGTAGAAACGGTACTTCCATTGTTTCTAGTTGTTTCAGTCATTTGATTGCAGCCATGCTGGAGCACCAAATTTAGTCGAACAAATCGACCCAGGACTTATTCTTTTTAAACCTAGTACTTACTCAACCGTTCTCTTTTGCCGAACCGCTAGCTACGGGGACATAAATGCATCAACATCGGTTGTCAAGCGATGGTGGTGGGTGCAAACACAGACACACAAATACATACACACACACACACACATATATATATATACATACATATATATATATATATATATATATATATATATATATATATATACGACAGGGCTTCTTTTCAGTTTCCGTCTACCAAATCTATCCAGAAGGCTTTGGTCGGCCCAAAGGTGCCGCGCAGTGGGACTGAACGCGGAACCAAGTAGTTGGGAAGCAAGCTTCTTACCACGCAGCTGTTCCTAATTTTTATAAGATTACTTTTATAATTAGTATATATTTACCTTATTATAAATGCAAAACAGCATAACACATTCGCCTCCCGAGTTTCGTTTTCCAATAGTATGTGCGATTCTTCGTTTACTCATCTACGGTACATTACGTATTTTCTTTTAATATATTTTAAGTAATGTGTTATACAGTGCAGCACTGTACTGTATTTTTATTTATTAATTTATTAATTTTTAGGCGTGAAAATACTTATTTTACCATAGAAATAGTTAAAATCTAAAAAAATATAAATACATATCGGCCGCAGAAACCGGCAATACACTGAGGAGTCCGCGATATAAATTTACATCTATTAACCAGAAAAAAACTGCGATGTTCTGAGGGCGCGAAAGGTGACCCACGATATGGCAAGTGATTACTGTATGTATGTTAATTATTACAAAGACAAGTTTGAAAATAATTTTAAAGTTTGTTCGCTGGTGTTTACGCCAGTTCGTTTTGGATTCACAGAAATTTTAGCAGAGTTTTCCTTATCGTAGGTTAAGAAATATGCATGAAAAGTAGGTGCGGTATATTGGAAATAGAGCGGAATTAGAGGAAAACGTGCATTTGTAGGAGTGGATTGATAGAACGGTATATGCTAAAGAGAATTATTTGGGTTTGATTACGTATTTCGTTACTTTTCGTGGTTCAGTTAAGCGTAGAAGTGTATTTGTCAAAATCAGGTCATGATATTTGAAATAAGCTTGTCTTTTGAGCTATTTGTAAGGTTATCTATAATATCTATAATGTCTATAGATTATTCAGAATAAATCGGACTAAATCTGTATTTGGTGTTGATATTATTAGATTTCTGTTAAGACATTTTAAGCTTAGTTGTTTTAGGAAGGTTTCCATTATGAAGATTATGTTTCTATAAATATTTATTAAGTTTCTCAAGACTGTTTCTAGCCGGGTTATTTATTTATATGTTATATAAGCAGACAAATGCATGCATACAGTGACATATCGTTACCTATATATCTAGGGAAAGGCAAAATAATTATGTACTTTTCTCATGATATATGCTTCGTTAAGGAGATATAAATGCATAAACAATACAGAAATATACAAATATATATGTTTATCAGCAAACACATATACTCACATGCGTAAACACACACACACACACACATTTTCATTTGCGGTTATGAAAACATAGTCAAAGGAATACATATACGCACACGTACTACTATACAGATGCATCCATATACAGCCAAGTATCTATCGTCACAGCCACTGGAGGTTAAGGGGACACCCGGAGCGACAAGAGCAATAGACAGAGCCAGAGAGGATAGCATCATCGGAATCCTCTCCATGCCAGTCCACCAGAAGACAAATATAATCACTAAACGCAATCATTAGAGTAGGCATAAATGTTCTCTCTGAGAAAGAATTCTCCGACTGTGAATTGGCATCGTGTGAAGCGGTCAAGTGAGAATGCTCGATAAAAGATGTCCTTGTTGGATAGGGAGGAAAAACAAAAAAGTTAAGAAGCATTGGATCTGAAAACAATGATCAAATATTCAATGCAATGATACGGACCCCTGACACATAACCATCAACATCAACAATGTCACAAGACTTACGAACATCCGGAAATGTCTGGACTGTTGCGATGGTGACAAACACGACCAAAACGTGGGCAAACTGGGCGTCTTTCATGCAACTCTCTATCTGCAGCTCGTCATATGGAACCAGCGGCCATCTTGCAGACAGAGTAGACCAAGGTCGGCCGTTTGGGACACACAATCTTATCATGGGTTCACAGAACTATACTAGCTGGGCAGGGCCATCGACAAGAAAATACTGCTAGACTTTTATAGAATATTAATTACGGGTACGAACGGCAATGTCTTGGGATTGCCTCTGAGCATCGACATGAACAATTTGAGTTGTCTGTTTTTCAGAACTTTAGTGTGGAGAATTCTAGGAAATGTTTAAAAGTCCTTGATATGGCAGTGCTACATGGGTAGCTTTACGCGTCAATCTCTGTAAGTAATAAAGCACTAACAAACAAATTGCCAACATAATATAATACCAGTCAAGTATAAGTGTTGATTATATGGATTCAATACCTTTCTCAAAATTATTATTATTGTTATTATATATTTGACTTTTGCTTTGTATTCGTACTAGTTGACTCCAAGACTCACCCAGAGGCCCAGAGACCAAGAGACAAGAAGTTAGATCTTTATACTTGCTCAGTTTTTGGTAGGTCTTGACAGATACATTTTTGTCGATTGGGACAGTCATATCAGTGAGGAGGCATAATTTTTTGGGTGAAGTCTTTCAATATAATATCTTATCAATGAGGAGTTAGGATTCTTATCTGAATTCTTTCAATATAATAATTATTATTATCATCATCATCATCATTATTATTATTATTATTATTATTATTATTATTATTATTATTATTATTATTATTATTATTATTATTATTATTATTATTATCATTATTATTATTATCATTATTATTATTATCATTATTATTATAGAATCAAATCACATCAGTTTACTACAGCACTAGTAAAAAAAATCTGCAGATTATATTTTTCTCTGCAGCACTGCGACAGAATTCAAATTACACCCGGCGAAAAATGTCAAAGTCCTGCGAATCCGTGGAATTAGTAGATTTAGCAATCAACGACTTTAAGTTAATTTCCGTTCGCTAAGTAATCTAAATGGCCAGAATAAATCAATTACTATTAATTACTATTACAAGAAGCTAGTATTAAATTCTAAATTACTTTCATGAAACCAAATCATTTTGTTATTGAATCCGCTGTTACTCTACGATACTAGCTGAACAAGGAGTTTGGTGCCAGCATGGCAGTAATAATGAAATACAACGTCCGTTCAAATGACATCGATACCTTAAGTGAATTCGAAACGAGTCACTGGAAAAGTTGTTTATGTATATGATGCGAACACTTTCACGCAAACACATACTAATATATTGAGAATCAACTTAATGATATAAGTGTGTGTGTGTGTGTGTGTGTGTGAGTGTGTATTATATATATATCTATATGCGTATATATGTAGATATCCATACACGTATATGCATATATATGCATATATATGTATATATATATATATGTGTGTGTATATATACATACATATATATATATATGTATATATGATTATAATCATTATATATATATATATATATATATACATATATATATATATATATATATATATATATATATATATATATATATATATATATATATATATATATATATATATATATATGTATAGATTCATAGATAGATAGACAGACAGACAGATAGATACTAATATACAGACAGACATGTATATATTTAGATATTTACATATTTACACACACGCGCGCACTCATATATGTATGCGAACATGAGTCTCTTTCTGAATATATATATAGGTGCGTGTGTGTGTGTATTTGTGTGCGTGTGTGTCTGTGTCTGTGTGTGTCTGTGTCTGTATGTGCATGCATGCGAATTTACAACTTGATTAGCGAGAACATCATATCATACAGTATGTCTGGAAAACGAGAAATTAAAGCTGTATAACTTGTATAAAGTCATTGATTTATTCCATAGCCAACATTTTGCGTGACTCGTTCTTTCAGTCTCTATACATATGTATATATACTTAATTGTGAATGCATATCTGCATATATGTACATTTGTGTGAAAATATATCAGCATCTATTTGATTATTCATATGGAAACATAAATTACGACACCACACATGATAGTTTGCAAATTAACTATGAGATAGCTCTGAGATAGCTATATCTATATTTCGTTGGTATACAGCACATAAGAATATACTAAAACATAAATATACATTTGTTATACATAAATGTATTAAGAGATGCATACGCACATTGAGTGAGACTGGTATGCTTATTTAGGTGTATATATTTATACAGGAAACATACAGGCACAAACCCTCATATATATATATATATATATATATATATATATATGTGTGTGTGTGTGTGTGTGTGTGTGTGTGTGTGTGTGCGTGTGTGTGTGCATGTATATATGTATATGTATATATGAGGGTTTGTGCGTGTATGTTTCCTATATAAACCTAAATAATATATATCACAGAGACAAATTTTACGCAAATATTTGAATATAGAAGCAATATATTTATAGGCTAAGACGTATATATGTGCATATATGTAGATTTATGGAGGAGGCTGGGAAAAGTATGTATCGAGAAAACAAATACGTCATATAATATTTTATAAACAGCACAGTTCAAAATCAAATATCACTGTGATATAACTGGCAGGATCTGATACGCATACATACATATAAGCGTACATAGATGTATGCATACGTCGGAATCACATACATTCGTACATACATGCATGCATGCATATACATACATACATACATACATACATACATACATACATACATACAAACATACATACATTCAGACATACATACATATCTACATACAGAAGACCCATGTCTGCTACCATTTCCCTCTTTGACTTCATAGAAACATATATGAAGAGAAATGATACTGAACTCTTCAGAGACCACACATAGAGATACAGATAGATCTGTGAACCATTCTGCTTGATTCCAGAGTCCTTTTCATCCTGTATGTCTATTAGAATGGTCGTGCAACAATGTCGCTGGTGTAATCAGAATGGCCAGCAAACACACAAATTCAGTTTAGCATTTTGCATATCTCACTTGACGTGGATGTGCTTTGGAGAGCTTCAAAGCTGCAGTATTCCTCTTTTGAGAACTCTTCTAAACGTCTTCGTCGTTGTCATGTATCCTATACCTGCAGACCATTGATATCGCTACAACAAGAATCTTCCCAATTAAGCGCGAGCCCTCCAGCTGCCTTGCCACTTTTGGGATCAGATTTGATTATTAGTCAAGTGGGAATTGACGTGAGCTATCAGCAACAATAAGTGGTGGGTTTCACTAAAAATGAAAATAAAAAAGATATTTGTTAGTTTAGCGAAGAGATTGCTATAGAAAACAATAGAGTAGAAAATAAACTGATTGTAGCTTGGAAGAGGTGCATGAAGTGAAATAACAACGTGCTAGTGACGAGAATGGCACTCGACATTAAAATTGCTGTGAAAAATGAAGGTTGCATCATGCAAGCTAGTGTGCGTGCGCTGAAACAAGAAGGCACAAAGACCGTCAGTTGGGCACGTGTGGTGGAGGCACAGCACCGAAGACGGGGTCTCAACAGTTTCATAACGGGTTATTTATATGAACACCTGTTTGCAGCGAATAAAAAGGATGCTCTGCGGTGTAACTGAGTTTTAAATGTTCTGTAAACGAAACGTAGCTGAAAAAATTTAGTCCTTGGTCTAGTACGTTAGGATTGAACTTGCACTGAATAACAAACACAATGGATAGACAAGTGATAAGTTGTCTAAATGAAAACCAAACATAATTAGATTCACAAGAATACGAGGAATCAATCCATTCTATTAATAGCATTTTTGTCTTAATTTAACGAAATGAAAAATTTCAGTTTGAGGCGGACATCAAATGCTGAACTATGTAATCAATCCACCGTTCTATGTTATTTTAAAGAAAGGGGAAAGACACATTATTACAGGTGCGTGTATTAATTATCAATTAGATAAAATCCTGTCTTTTATGTGTACAATAGAAGTCTCCTGACAAAAGAGAGAGCTAACAACGTTTTTTCTCTTTATTACTTACAACTACTTTGTCTCTATTTAGTCAAACATCGATAATATAACATCAAAAGTCCCGCTGCATTCTGTAAAATACAGATATAGATGGAGACACGAACACACAAAGACAAACAATTAAGCAGACGAATATCCATATAAACGAAATCAGCTTACACACACACAGTGACCAAAGTACACACACACATACACACACACACACACACACACACACCAATTTAAATTGTCATTATTAGGAGAAGGAAGTAACAAACTTGAATATTACTTTCCGAAATCTATAATTTCTATTGGTTCAAACGGATGCTTTCATTGGTTCGTGTATGTGTGTATGTGTGCATACATACATACATACAGATATACAGATATATATATATATATATATATATATATATATATATATATATATATATATATATATATATATATATATATATATATATATATATATGTATGTATATATATATATATATATATATATATATATATATATATATATATATATATGTGTGTGTATATATATATATATATATATATATATATATATATATATATATATATATATATATATATATATATATGTATATATATATATATATATATATATATATATATATATATATATATATATATATATATATATATATATGTATATATGCCAGTATTATACCTAATAATGGTATTAGTTTGATATGTCTAAGTCTAAGATTGAATTGAAGACACAGATAGTAAGCCATCAGCCTACAGATATTTTCCTATATAAATGAAATTGTTTACATTTACTTACAGTCTGTCAGTTATATGATTAAGAGACAAGTTACTAATTACTAAAATAAAATGGTGTGATAAATGATATAGTAACTTACATTCACGAAAACATTCAATTATATGTATTTAGAAAGCAAAATAAGAATTAACAATGCAGCAATTTATATTTTATTGTTTATGAAAGTTCTACGCCTGATTTTTATTTATTTCTGTTGATAAGAGCATCGAGTTATCTGACTTAGGAATATCGGAATAATTCACAGCAACATATTCCACTCTCTGGGTTGTTATTTAGATATTCCATGTTGAATCGCTCTCATTTGTCAATAACAAATTTAAATTATATTTAGATCTTTCTAATGATTTCTAATGGTTCTATCAAATTTGATGCAATTTAATAGTTATCTTTATCAAATGTAGTTCTAATTCAATGTGAAGGTGTTAAAATATTTTCGAATTTTAATATTGATTTCTTTTCACACTTTGTTGTTGTTTTTTTGTAACGATTAATATATTCAGTTTTGAATAGTATATCCAGACGTCATTCATTTCTTCTCATATCAAATATTTCCATCACGTAAGAGTGAAGTTTAACCAAGATGTTCAAATTTGTCATTTTCCACAACATAGATGGATGCTATATCGATATTTAAAAAAAAAATGCATTTATATATACCGCCATTGTTTTTGTATTATACATGTATTCTTCTTCTTCTTCTTCTTCTTCTTCTTCTTCTTCTTCTTCTTCTTCTTCTTCTTCTTCTTCTTCTTCTTCTTCTTCTTCTTCTTCTTCTTCTCCTCCTTCTCCTTCTTCTTCTTCTTCTTCTTCTTCTTCTTCTTCTTCTTCTTCTTATTATTATTATTATTATTATTATTATTATTATTATTATTATTATTATTATTATTATTATTATTATTATTATTATTGAGTGAGAGAGCAGTGCATGCCATCAAAGTGACACTGGGGTAAAAATTCGAAGCCCAGTATACCCATCATGACTACCCGTCCGATAAGGGTACACCAGGCACATGCATCACAACCATATGTGCGCGACATGGTGTTCTCATATCAAGATAGACAGCACATGACCTCGCAGGTCGGGCCCAGTTATAATTTTCTTCACATTGAGTAGCCCTTCCCGCTCAAAAGGTCCCTGAATAAGGTTTGTTTAAGGATGTTAAACAAAACACCCACGTTTCCAAAGGTGAATTATTCAAACCCCAAAGAACTCCTCTCAACACATGGCTATGATGCTCCCCCACTACTTCTGCTCGTGATCAGAGATGCACATATCGTCAGCCACCAAGGAACATGCTCAACTGGTTAAGGTCAAACAACTGACAAGCAAATCTGTGGTATTAAGCAGAATATTTGCTGTAGCCCATCTTTTATACCAAGACAAAACAATGTACATGATAACACTTCCAATTGATTAAGATCAGAAGCCATTAGAGCCACTGCCTGGTACTACATCATGGAATTTATTATTATTATTATTATTATTATTATTATTATTATTATTATTATTATTATTATTATTATTATTATTATTAGATTTCGAATTACTTACCCAATATTTTATTCTGTTCGATAGAAATCGAAAGGTTACCTGAAATGTCAACAACATTTCCCCTACCTTTGCTGTTGTTGTTATCATCATCATTATTATTGTTATTATTCGTTTCTAGAAATTTCATAATATAGCATAAGTGACACAAAGACGCTGATAAAAAAAGACTATATATATGTACATACATATTTTCTTTTCTCATCTACCTTTTGTTTATTGTCTTTTATTATGATCATAATAATTCGCGAGTTTATTTGCTTTGAAAAAAATTTCTTCCCTGAAATATTTTGCAATAACTTTCGTTTCTTTGAACTTATGCAATCATACATGCATGGTTCACACATATAAACACCTTTACGTAGATATTAAAACACACACATAAGTACAATAATGTATTACAAATTATATGTATATATATATATATATATATATCACATACATTTACATTATATATATATATATATATATATATATATATATATATATATATATATACATATATTTATATACACACATATACATATATATATGTGTGCGTGTATATATATATATATAAGTGTCAGTGTACGTGATATATATTTATATGCATGTATATATGTATGTATATATATGTGTGTGTTTGTATGTGTGGTTGTGTTTGTGTGTGCATGTGTGTGTAATTTGTATCACTCGTGTGGAATGCATTCCAAATAATAGAATTCATATAAATCTTCCACCATTGCAGCCACCAAATCCGATCTCGTTGTCCTCCCTTGTTGCCATAGCCTCGAATTCTGACGCTATTCTGACAGGATAAGTCTTCAGTTTCATTGATACCATCGTCAAATACACAGCAACCGCGAATATATAAAATTGTTTATATTCTAGACATTATAATAAGGGAATCATATCTTGTCTTAGATACTGTAAACTGTGAAACAGCTTCCTTTTCGTAAACCGATATTGGATTTAAGAGAAAGACAAGAGCAAGATTAGGCGGATTAAAAGAAGTTCAACAAAAAGCTTGCTGTTCCTTGTGCCAGCAGAGAATAGAATAATATTTGGCCAGAAATAGATAGCATCTGAATGAGTTACAATATTCAGAATGAAATTCATATTTACACCTCGAGCTAAGATTAGAAAGATAATATTAGAGGAAATAATATTTGAAATTTAGAAATCCAACATCCAACAGGAAACCATTATACTCTGAAATAGGACATTTTAGGATTTTCGGAAATATTAAATCATAAGAAAAATCCGATACAAAATTAATAGTCATTTTCTGGAAGCTTTTAAGGAAAGGTTTGCACAATATTTCTTATATTTGTAAATAGATAAACACATAACTTTGAAGTGTGTTTGTAATTTCAATGACAAAATATTTTGGCCAAAAGTATTTCTTCGTTGTGGCAAAAAAAAAAAATTTAATTTTTCTCTCATTTGCGTGAATATTAACTATGCATTCATAATTTCAACTATGTGATTATTGCCATCAAGGATATTCTATTGATCACTGCTTGTCAATATTTAAGCAGCGGGAATTATTAAAACAAGTTATTTTAATAAATGCTTGTTCAAGACTGTAAAATAGGCATTTTGATCGTTGTGAGTAAATAAGATTTTAATTCTCGATAAACATTAACTTTCGTCACCAATGTCCCTAACGATCTGAAAATGTTATGAACCCTAGAAAATATAATTACCCTAACCTATAAAATGTGTGCATAACTGAAAATTGTTTTATAATCATTTAAGGAAAGCTATGTAACAGAGAACTTTCGGAATCCCAGTTCTAATGCTCTTGTACACGGAGTTAGTAGCCACAACGACTGTGGTTATTCTCTGTGCATCGGAAAATATTAACACAGCATCTGAAATGTTATGCAAGCTTTCAGTATTTAAGCGACATTTTGAAAAATCTAGCCTTTTGTACAAAGCAAGTGGGTTTTAGACAATGTTTCGTAAAGCAGTGAGAGTCGAGGTTTCTTTCTAAACCTATTTGTATTTGATGGGAGTATTAGTCGATCAATGAGCCTACAAGGAAACTTCTACGCAGTTGCTTGGCCTGTTGGAAATAGCAGAGAAAATGTCCTGAAATGACACCCTACTCTCTTAAAAAAATAGGGCGTTTTAGTTTAAATAGTCCACTTCACGATGTAAAGACAAGATGGTAATGATGTGAGTAACTTTGAATTATAGGTCTATTGTAGGTGTCATGTTAAAGAAAGCCATCTAATGACCAATTTTCGTGTAATGAGTTGAATCTTTAACAGGCTGTTGCCTACACAAACTGCGACGCTTAACACCTGATGAGAATCAGAATTTCTGGACCTAATTTGTAAGACAGACCGAAAGGTGTTTTAAGACCCCAATTGAAGTCAAATTAGCGACACAGTTATTCTTATTGGGAGAGACATAAATGTTATAAGTTTTCCTCATCTTTCACCCCTCATAATATAACATCTTTTCTATCTAAAGAAGTGGCAGAAAGATATGCGGCATCATGAGTAATAATTGATTATCTTCATGATGAGAACTTCAATTTCTTTGTTTTTGAATTTTGCTACTGTGCAACAAATATTCAGTACCAAAAACAGCCATTTAAATTTTGCAATTCTACTGGCTGCCACATACCTCTTACATAATATCTGCTTAGTCTTTGCGAAATTGGCCAAAAATTGCCCCCAAAATGAATTTTTTATGAGAAATAATTTCGGAAATAAAAAAAGATAAACTAAAGATAATCAAATACGCCGCTCTTGTGTGTATATATTAACTCCAGTGTATTAGAGTTAATATATTTCGCACCATTAATGGCTTTAGTGACCTTCTTTAGTTTCTCATTTGTTTTAAAATCAATTAATGGAAATCTTTCATAAAAAAAAACACAGGAAATAAAAAGAAATATGCCACGTGGGCAATTACGAAGTCGCTATAGGCGCCGAATGTTCAGTTTGGGTGCATATTGTTCGGACTAAAATATAACAACACTTAATATAAAATAAATGTAAAGCTAACATTTAAAAAAGCCCACAAAATTATACGCAAAAAATTACTTGCAATTTCCTACATATAGATTTGAAGGATGCATAATGGATTTAATTAATTTTTAGATATTATGAATTTACAATGAATGAAATTTTAATTCTAGAAAAAATTAATTCCCTGTAGCATATTGTTTAAGATAAAGTTCATTTTGAGATTTAATTAGAAAGTATCGTTAGTGTATCCTCATATTGGTTAATGTTTTATAAATTTTTTTATTACACTTAGTATTTGATTTTCTTCATATGATTGCTGCAGTTAATTAATTGACTATCAAACTGAAAACGTTAAATTAGGAATGCGAAATAGATTTATTGCCTTTCTTTCTCTTTTTGCTTGCTCACAAATCACCGACATATATGTTCCTTCTACACCTAACACACCACTTACCAAAACCGAAGTACAAGTGTATCAAAAATTACACATCTCATATATACATATATTTGTGTATGTGTGCATATGATGACGGTTACTGATATCAAATTGTGCATATATCTACTTCTATAGTGAACGTACAAAGATAATGATTTCGACTGTTTGCTGAGGAAAGTAAAAAACAACAAGGAAAATATGGAAGAAATTACAAAAATTATGAATTTATGATAAACGTTGAGAAACAGTATAGAGATTGATTGGAAATTAAGAAAGCAAGGCAGATGATGGGAAAAAGAACATTCGTGCATTAAGGTATCAATCTTTTTGTCTGATCAGTTACGTTAAATACTCTGCAAGATGTATACGCCTTGCAATATTTCATACAAATGTGAACCAGGATATGCATGAACGCTCATACATTTATAATACATGTATACAATGCACATATATGAGGGTGGCTGAAACACATAAATAAATAAATAAATAAATATGTATATATGTGTGTATATATATATATATATATATATATATATATATATATATGTGTGTGTGTGTGTGTGTGTGTGTGTGTGTGTGTGTGTGTGTGTGTGTGTGTGTGTGT
>NC_142940.1:64851884-64856884 GCF_046866305.1 Octopus bimaculoides
TCATCTCCGCGATTCGAAGGTAAGGACAATATGAGATTTCGTTGAAACAGTCCTTCCCGCAAAGTAAATTAAATAAAATTCGGAATTTTTTGGCGGAGGGTGAACGTATTAACAACAGGACAGTGAGAACAAAACAGTAAAAACAAACGGTGAGGGCTGTTGAGCCAAGACGACAAAAATTATTATGTACGCTAGGTAGACGATATATATATACATACATATGTGTGTATATATATATATATATATATATATATATATATATATGATTTCCTTGTAAGAATAGTATTTTAAAATCACGAATGCTGAAGAATAATTTCAATATCTTTTATAAGTAATACTAAGACAAGCCAATGATTTGTAATTATGATGTGCATTATTTTTTGTGAATGTGCGTGTGTGTGTGTGTGTGTGTGTGTGTGTGTGTGTGTGTGTGTGTGTGTGTGTGTGTGTGTGTGTGCGTCTGTGTCTGTATATATATATATATATATATATATATATATATATATATATATATATATATATATACACATTTCTGTCTATTTATCTATCTATATGTATACGAATATTGGTAATTTGTTTTCGATTTCAAAACTGCTTTCCTGCTGTAATTGAGACCGGAAATTGTAAAGAAAAGAATGATTTCGAAGATGGCAACAGGAAGTACATGTCATAGTGAATAATGTTTCGCCTTGCAAAGTATTGTTTAGTTGAGAACCACGACATAATATCACATTTTCATAAAATTAAAATTGAATGTTTTTATGTATTGTGTATATACAAGTGTTGATCATGTTTCTGAATTTAATCCTATTGAGCTTCTTGTATAATATAGAAGTAAGATAATTAAAAACAACTTTGTATCCCCCTGCGACAATTCCTTAAGATGTGTAAATCACTTGCAAGAAATGGTAATTAAATATCTTTATGTTATCAAATTAATCATGTTGCTGTATATCTGGTATTATCTCGTTATGTTCTAACTTCTTATATTTGATTTCAGTTTCGTCTTTCATTCTTCAAGGATAGTTAGCATACAATTAAATACTGAATTGTATAAATGCAATTAATTAATTAACTTACAGGAGTGTTGGATAAAACATCTTATGATACTACAGTCGTCTGCGTTCCGATAAATAAAGTACAATCCAGGGTGTTGGATTGGCGAAATCGTTCAAACGTCAGACATCGAATTACAATGATTAAGAGATTCACATACATACAGAATTTCACGTTAACTAAATTTTGTAACCTCTTCAACGAATAATAAAAGTTGAAAAATTACGATTCTAATGCATATATATATATATATATATATATATATATATATATATATATATATATATATATATATATATATATGCGTATGTATGTATATAACGTTTTTATTAGGGCTGAAACCAAGGGTTTGTCACACAAGTGGAGTCGCCCGACATTGCGAAATCATGATCTTCTGGTAAAACAGGAAGAATGCAGTGGCGCCACGCTCGTGTCGCTAGTAATCCTTTTCCCATTCATTCGATATTGTGTGTATGTGCGTGCACGTGTTGTGGTGTGTGTGTCTTTGTGTGTGTGTGTGTGTGGTGTGTGTGTGTGTGTGTGTATGTATGTGTGTGTGTATGTGTGTGTGTGTGTGTTTGTGTGTGTGCTGAAATGTTAATGTTAAGTTTCACACGGGCAATGATGTCCAATATATACAAAAGCGTTAGAATTTATATTGTACATACTTTGGTGGAATCCGTTTGGAAGGCTGTGTTTCCGCTACTGTCTGCAAAGTTTGTTCTAGGTTTTTGCCCTTCCAGTCCAAATTTCCTCACATATTTTGGAGCGCAAACAGCCAGATAGAATAATACTCAGTTTTTTTTTCTACGACGTTCTAATGATTCGGTCAATCACTATAATAGATTTAAAATTGAGAATTTTAATACTACATTCCATTTTGGACACTTTCAATGAATCAAAAGAAACCAATAGCAGAGAATTAGTGCCATGGAGCCCACTAACGCATAATGTTTTCAAATGCAAGTCGTATAGGTTTCACTTCATTTATAAATGAAAAGAAATATTTATGTAAATTCAATAGTCAACGACGACAAACTCTGTGCGGCCTCTCAGTAACCAAATATCATTCAAACTGCACCATACTTTCTAATTAGAAATTAATTACAAAATTAGAATTAAATACAAATATTTCCGAAAAAGATGGGATAGTCACAGCTGCTAAATATTTGATCAGATGTCTCCAAGATTAAAAATGAGGCGTGTTTAAGCAGCAGCAACAAAGCCTACAATTTCGTAGAATATATCCCACCCATTAGAAAATATAAATGTCCTTTGGGAGGCGTACAGGATATTGAGATTTTTAGAAAAAAAATGCTCTTGAGACAGACTTCAGCATAAAGGAATGCATGTATTTAAAATGTCATTCACTTTTGAATGGTAACAAAAGCTCGCTGCATCAAGGAAAAGAGTAATTGTTATGCGTTGGAATTTATGATTATTCCAGGATATTAGTCGAATATGATATACAGATGAAACTATCGTGTCGTGAACTAAGCGTTGGGAATACGTCATGGCTTTGATTCCTTCCCACCAGGCGTTTAATATTTCATTGAACAGAGCTAGTCAAGAGCTGGGAATATTTGTTTCTTTAACTTGAGGATGCAGAATTAGGAAGTTTTTAATGTTCATACATTTCCCAAAGGAATTAGATGTACATGAAAAAAGTGAATCCAGTTGAAATTTAAAAGACGCATAGTACTTTTCATCCATTAACTATATCGTGTGCGATGGCACTAATTACTTAATGTGGGCGGTTTCAAATATTTTCATTTTGACATATAAGAATGCCAAAACACATTGGCATCTTCAAAAGAGCGATTTCTATATTTTTACCTGAAGTAGCGTCATAAATCACAGTACATCTAATTGCACGTTCCTCTGTAAATAGCTCTGATGTTAGTCACTGTCTAGAATCTCTCATTTTAGTAAAAACGAATTTATTGTCTTATAATTTATTCAGACTTGTTATTTTCAAAGTAAATTTCAAAGATGTCAGAGATAAGATCATTTTCCGGTGGATGTGTCTCCGGTTTGAGACGCTTTTACTACCGGTGACACTGGGCACAAACCAAATAAATTTTTTTCTGCATGTTGCTACATTAAACAAGCGTACGTAAATGGTTTTGCAAATTTGAAACAAAATTTCAAGGTAATGGACATGTGACTCAAAAGCAGAGTCTAAGTCCCCTACCTTGCATGAGTTGAAGTCCCTTACGACAGATACAGTCGGATTATTGTTTTCCTGCTAACAGCTATTGCAGCAGGAACACGTGTCTATTCTGATTTAGCTCTTTGGGACACTAGAGTTGAATCTGGGATAAATAAAGATGGAACTGAATGTGTGCGTGTTTACTTTGGGTACTCGGTGGATATTTCAGTTTCATAACTATGCATTTTCCCCAGTGATCTTACTAACGAGTAACAGATGGCTAATTGATCAATTGATTAATTGATTTATTTGGTCATTAATAACGAAATATCATGAGTATAAGGTTTACTGAATCTTTAGTCATGCAACGTGCCTTAATTTCTTTCGTGGTTTGGGTTGTGACTTCCCTTTCCAGCATGTAAGAAGTCCTATTGATGGTCTTCTCTTCGTGTATTTATACGCTCTTATAAACAAATATTTTACGTCTAATGACTTTTATTATACATGCGGAAAATTGGTAATTTTTACCCTTATATTAATCTATCTATCTATATATCTATCTATCTATCTATCTATCTATCTATCTATCTATCTATCTATCTATCTATCTATCTATATATCTATTTATATATATATATATATATATATATATATATATATATATATATATATATATATATATATATATATATATATATATATATACACATATACTTATATGCAATATTTTGCTTGATTCTGGGCCATACTGGATACCGTTTTCAAGGGTTTAGTCGACCAAATCGACCAAATCGACCCCAGTGTTTATTTTTATAAACCTGCTATTTATTCTGTAAGTCTCTTATTGGTAAGTGGAACCGGAGACAATTATTGCTTTTGACAAAAATAAATGGCAAAAGATATCTGGCCAGTAATAGATCTTAAATCAAGTAAAAGCATACAAAACTGAGAAGAGAACCACGGAAAAATAACACTTTACGAAACGCAGAAATAGCATCATTTCCAATTGGTCGGCATGTGGTAAACCGTGCTTTTCTAAGACTGGCTTAACTTCACATCTCAGATCTCATGTTTACGTAGTTTGCCTAAATGACACAAAGATCATGAAAAACACACAAATACACACACCCGCGCATGGGAGAAAGAGAAAGAGTGAGAGAAGCAGAGAGAGAGAGAGAGAGAGAGAGAGAGAGAGAGAGAGAGAGAGAGAGAGGGAGAGAGAGAGAAGGCGAAAGGAGGTGGAGAGGAGTGGAGTAAATAGTTATTTACATATATATATATATATATATATATATATATATATATATATATATATATATATATATATATATATATATATATATATATATACATATACACGCGCACGTGTGTGTTAGTAAAATATTCAAAATATGTATTTTTGTGATTGATCGATTGGGATGAATAATTTATTCTTTTTTTTCTAATTTCTATTCTTTTTTTTAATTTCTGTTTTGTTAAGTTTATAACGAATTTTGTTTCAAAACAACAGAACTGAAAATAAATTCTGACAATAGTAATGTAGAAACAGTTTCAGCAACAAATAAGAAAAAAAGTAATATTTTCTATATATACGATCTACAATGATATTTATATATATTAAGTTTTGTTTTATTGTTTACAGTATTAAAAGGCTGAGACTCAGAAACCTGCACTGAAAACACACACAAAAAAAAAAAAAAAAAGACTGGTGATAACGTGACTAATTTTTCCGTGTGTAGAATTGTTGACTTATGAAAGAAGGAGCACTCCGTCAGTTACGACGACGCGGTTC
>NC_142940.1:64859384-64871884 GCF_046866305.1 Octopus bimaculoides
TTTGTTTTTAGTTTTTTTCTTGTACTATTACTTGTTTCAATCAATTGAGAGAAAACCATGCAGGTGTTGTACTCTGAAGTACACCGCCAATCATATAATTCCCTGGTACTTATTTCTATTAGCCTGGCTTCGGGGGAATTTTAAATGGATTGGACAGGCAGAATCAAATAGCAGAAAGTAACTTGTTGAGCTCTACACTAACACATGCAATTCGCCGCCAGTTGTCTCTGTGACTCGGCTCTGGTATACATTTGTGAATATTTCACTGCAATTATAATACATGATTTTGACATTCTTCTGAAAGCAAATCCGTAAACAGCTAAAAGGTTGCACCTTTTGTGTATGAAATCCATATTTCTACACTCGCATGTTACTAACTAGATGTGATTTGTCATTCGTACTTACGGAGCCCTTCTTTGTCGTTGACTGTAAAGTCAATATAATAGTTTAACTATACTGACTTGACACTTCGACATGAGAACAATATATTTAAGTTTAATCGAAATCTGAAAATGTAATTATCTATGCTGGCAACGATATACCTGTTTCATAAATATCGCCTCTCCATTGATTACGAGAAAAATCAATCAAGTAATCCTGATTACAAGAAAAACGATTAAATAGAAGATGGCATTTTGTTAAATCGCAATCAAGATATCTCCGTATTGTATCCTGTTACATCTGTTGTGCTCTGTCGACTAAACACATACAACTTCTTTTACATAACTCCCGAATATCAAGATACGAAGATGCACACTCATTCATATATCAATTTATGATCTCTCTCTCTCTCTCTCTCTCTCTCTCTCTATATATATATATATATATATATATACACATACACACGTGTGTGTGTATAATGTTCTGTTTCGTCACCGGGACTTATGTGTGTGTGTATGTATGTGTGCATGTGTGTGCATGTGTGTGTGCGTGCGTGTGTGTGGTTGTGTTTGTAATGACATTCACATGTGTACACATATACATTCATTATGTATGCATCTGTGTGTACTTATTCACCTTTCATATGGTATTTAACGTATTTTAAAAAGTTCTTTCATCTTGTCTATTCTTCAACTTGGAGCATATATGCATATTTGTGTGTGGATTGGTAGGTAAATAGTGAGATAGGTCGACAGATGATGGAAATTGTTTCAATCATGTGTACGACTCTCGCTTGTTAATAAATGAAGATGAATTTTTAGCACAGCTGTGAGTTTCTAACTTTTACAATAATTATCGCATAAATATCTTTTCTCGTATAAATGTCAAGGAAAATCCTGACAAGTAGCAGATGTCTTCTTTCGGGTGGATTGTTTTGGTCCATGTAACCTCGATTGGCTAATAAGACCAACATTAGATAAACAAACTCTATTACATGTTTAAAGCTTGAAGGATGTTTGGTTTCGTTGCGTATATTTTTCTCCTTGACGCCATAACATTAGCATTTTCTCCCTATTTTTCGCATAAATATTCCCCTTTTACAAAACAGATACATAGCACTATGTTCTTAAATTCAATTTGTAATTCCGGTTGCTTTGTCGGATGAAAGCGTCTGTGCTTGCATTCAATAACTCTGAAACATCATCATCACACAATTTGTAAACGAAATATATTTTGCCGTCCAAAATACTTTTACTGCAACATTATATTCCAAAAATGCTCTGAATATAATTGCCATAGTTCACAGTCATGCAATAAACGATTCAAGCTAAATATCTCCATACATGCATACATATGTACACACACGCACTTGGATTCACAAACATGCATGTCTGTATTTTTGTGCGATTGTCTGCCTATAGATAGATAGATAGATAGATAGATAGATAGATAGATAGATAGATAAACAGACAGATTGGTGGATAGATAGATATAGACATGTAATGTTGTAAATAGGGAATGTGTGCGTAGATGAACAAGCCTGAAGAATATATTGGACGATAAAGGCTTCAACATTGTTCATCATAAGTCTGCTTTATTAAGTTCGAAGTAGGCGATACAATAATAACAATAACAAGAGCACTCAGAGAGCGCAAACCTCCGCCAAGGCAACACCAACGTCCTCTCAACAATTAGCCAAGGATGATTTTTAAAGTGAGAATATCTGAAATACACTCGACTGCTCTCACAAACGAGAATACTAAAAATGAACCCGACCGTAAAAAAACCGGGAAAATTATCCAGAATCCTTGTCCGGTACCTGATCGATCCCAGCGGTAGTCATGAAATGTGAAGGTGTCTGTAGAAAATTTACTAACAGTAATAAATAATTTATCCTTATCTAACGCAAGTTAACAAATTCACCATTCAAAATAGTTTCACAGACAGAGGTAATAATAAGTTCTATTCAGGAATTTTAAAATTAATAATATGAGACCTTTTGGTTTTCTCTACTCTTAAATCTCGGCCTTCCTTTAGTATTCCTGTTGTTTTAGATCGATGTATAGATGTATGGGTATATGTTAGTATACTGTAAAGTATTAATATGTATGTACAATATATAATGTATGTATATTATAAAAATGTGTTAATGTTATTTAATTTCTGAACGGTTTTGCTGCTGTTTATGTACTTTGATTTCTTTATCTATCAGTTTCTACTAAGATAGAGACGCAAGTAAAATTAATAATAGAGAAACGAAAATAAAACTTCGGAAACAACCTAAAGGGAGATAATTGAGAAAGACTTGAAATTCAACGTAAGATTGTAATCATGTAAAGTAAATATAACAAATAATCCAGAATCCTTGTCCGGTACCAGTTCACTCCCAAAATCTAATCAGTTTGTGCCAGTCACGAGGCTAAGCATCCCTAAAAGTTTCATCCGAATTCATCCAGCGATTCTTAAAACATCTTGTCTACGGACAAACAAATAAACAAACACGACTGAAAACGATGCCTTAGGCATCGCTAAGGCGGAAGTAATAATGATACAGACAATGACGTCGGCATCAATAACTACCTTCCAAAAATTATAAAATTATTGAACGCATTTCACTACAGGAACAAGAAATTAAGAAAAGCATCAGGTACTTTGGTGTGATTTGAAAGGATAAGGGAATGACCTGTTTTATCAAAACAATTTACTTTATCTTTTCATATGGCGAAGTTTCTCCTCTAACATATAAACTAAATTATAAAATCGAATCCTAATTGGGGAGTATCATTGTCAAGCGGTAGTGGGTAAAAACACAATCAAACACACACACACACACACACACACACACACACAATGTGTTGCTTCCAGTTTCCTTCTATCAAATGTACTCACATGGCTATGGTCGGTCCAAAGCTATATAAGACACTTATCCAGGGTACCGCGCAGAGGGACTGAAACTGAAACCATGTGGTTGGCAACCAACTTGCTTACATACAGCTATATCTGCACCGATATGACAGAATGAATTTAAAACAAAGAAATAAAGCAATAATAACAAAAGTCTGTAGAGTTTTGTCTTTAAATGACAGTCGTTATGAATATTGTAACGCAGTGTGAAAGATTACAAGGCACACGCATACACGTCTACATACGCGTGCTCATATATATATAAGAATGTATGCCTATAAATATATAAAGATACACAAACACGCACACACACGCACACACAAGCACATGTGCTAGTAATTAACATCCACTTTACGTGACACATATATTGAGTCATCTTCTGAAATATTGTCTTTCAAGTGTGTGTGTGTGAGTGGGGTGTTTTTGTGTACTGCCTTATTAAAGCCGACGAAACTTCACAAACTGTTGCTCACAGTTTCACGTGACCGTTCGTCAGACAGTTGCGATAATACAGAATTTGTATTATTATTGTGTACTATCACAAATGTCCGACGAACGGTCACATGAAACACCGAGTAAAAGTTTCGGAAGTGTTTTTTGGTGCTAATAGTATTTTGCTCAACTTTTTGGTATTCGAGTGATATTTCACCATATTGTTTGCACCTATGTGATTACTTGTATAAAAACATGCATGCATACACACACACACACACACACACACACACACACACACACACACACACACACACACACACACACACACACACACACACACACACACACACAATTGTACATGTGTGTATGTATGTATATATGTGTGTGTTTGTGTGTATGGAAATTGATTAGCGCATCCGACTTGGATGTATTGTTCTGAACACCGCAGACTGCGTTAATCGTTCTGAGAAATCATCTCGTTTAGACATTTGATGCTATTAAATGCACAGATTATATTGACAGACGAATATTACATCATCCTCGGCGAATGGAAGTGTTGTGTTATGTGATTACATCGTAAATTGCAAATCATTAGCAACATATAAGTATATACATATGTGTGTGTGTGTGTGTGTGTATATATGTGTGTATCTGTGCGTGTGAGCGTATGTGTACGAGTGCGTACATACACACACACACACACACACACGTACTTACACACACACATAATATGGAATGAAGTACCAACTGTTGCAGAAACTTTTCAGGCCAACAAGTCATTTGATCCGAAGGAAAACCTATGAGTGCGCAATTTCTGCATCAGACACAGAAAAAAAAAATGTTTTTTCTTTTCTTTTCCTTTCTTCCTGCCGTTCCTGATTTACATTCCCACTCCCTGACACAGTACAGCCAGTTGGCTGTCAATTGATATTCAGCTTCGCCCTATTTAAAGCTCTCTCAGACCTACGGGTTTCATGAATTTCTACACATGATTTATATGGTAAGGGTGTTAGTGAGAACATTAAATTTTCTTTTTTTTTTTTTTTTTGTGCGGACCACCTGGAACGAATTCGTAAGATTTGCTCAAGGAAATATAGTTATAACATCCATCTGTAGATACACTTTATGATATAACCATGAACGTAGTGAAACACATATCTGAAAGTGTTGTAAGGCTATAATAAATAAATGACAGTTTATAACCCATTATTCTTACCTATTCTATAGATTTCTTTATAAAAACATAGCATGTCACCTGGGTATTGGAACCATGGATTTACACATTTAACTGGAGATGGACGTTGATTTCGGATTACATGGAGTACAATACCCATCACAACATTTATTGCTAGCTGAGTGTATTTCTATCTGCACAGAGCTTAATCATTTCGCTTGGATTACTAATCCCTTATCAATTGCTGTATATGTATATATATATATATATATATATATATCAGGGAAATACTTATCCGCAGACTGCAATATCGGTTATTGTCATTGTAAAGCCCTAAGTTGTGACGGACATCAATTTGAATGGAATGGGCACTTTTTTTTTTTTTTACTTAGAGATCAATTCTGAAATGAATACATCATCCTGAAGCGTTCTTGAAGCATTATGCCAGAATAATTAAATTCAGATATGGCAGCGATTAGGCAATGAATAAAATGCTTGTGCTATGCGATAATGGGATGCGTTTGTTCACTGTTCATGTGTGTGTGTGTGCATGCATACGTGACGCATGTGCGAATATGGAAATGTGTTTCCTTGTGTACCTATGCATATTGTTATCTGTGGTTTTCAGCCAGTGATGATACCCCTTGGATTATACATCCAACACATGTGGTTTCATGATATGGTAAATTTCTGAAGAAAATATGTGGAATATAATATCGAGTAGTGATATGTATAGTGTTTACTTCCATGCACGAATACGTGTAGAGTGTGTGTGTGTGTGTAGGGGTGGGGTAAATGTCAGTTTGGAGTGTGCTTGTGCAGGTGAGTGTGTATTTTCTTCTCTATTTGTACAAATACTGACGCATATAAACATACCAGCTTTTCAAATCACAACTTCTACAATGGAATCTTGTGTTTGTGGGGTCACTATGCATTATATGCATTGGGTGAGCCCTGGAAATTTTATTGGATGGTTACATTAATGGAATCCCTTGGTTTTGTATTAAAGATACATTTTTTGCATTAGGAAATGTATATGCAAAGTGTAGGAATGAAAGGATACAATTTGATAGTAACACACAGACTCATGCCAGAGATTTGTGGACGTTTCTCGACCGCAATTCGACCATTTGTGTTTCGATACAAACTGGAGTGTATGCATTGACATGGCAGTCCATCCTTAGTGAGTTAAAGTTATGTGCACGTATTGTATTCGTGTCTTCACAGCAGCATTTTCACAAAGTTAATGTTTAGCAAGAGATAAGATATATAGATATGGAGTCCATGTAAAAATACCGAAGAGCAATTATTGGCGAGAGTAAGCATTGGTCTGTAAACTCCAATACGTTACAAAACATGATAATCTGTGCAGAAGGGGTCCCGCTGTTGGAGATAACCCTTCAAATTCAATAAGTACCTCTATTGCTTATATATAAAAAAAGAAGGAAAATATTTGCTAATGTAGTCCAAGATATATTATCCCTCACAAAATAAGGGACTGCCACGGATGGAAACGTTGGTTGTTTGTTGGTCTATGGCTGAAGTACATCAACAGCACAATCCAACTGAGTAGGCGCGATGTGCTAAAGTCGATTTGTTGGAATTGGCAGAGTCGGATCTTCGTAGGAATGTCAGCTGGCAGTGCTTTTGGTGTAATGAAGTGCAGCAGATTTTAATTGTGCAAACCTGTAAAATGGTTTAGTGTTGTGTAAGAGTTAGGGGTGTTTTATTCCAGTTTCCTCATGCAGCAAGACTACAAGATAAAGCATTCCATCAGTGTCTATACATTATCCAAAATGCTATTTGGAATATTTTAGACTGCTCAGTATGATATCAGAGAGAGAGAGAGAGAGAGAGATTTTGCGGCTATTTTCAGCATAAGAGAATAAATAGTGATGACCTCATTTTTTAGTTGTGTATAGCAATGTAGAGTGGTGGAATATTGCGTAATAGTATGGAGGTGTAGCTTGATGTAATGTCGTACGACGCTATGTACAAAAGATAGCAGTGTGGCATGGTGTAATATAGTGTAATAGATGTCTTGTGATGTCACGTGATTTATGTTTATGCAAGAGCACTGAAGTATGATGTTATGCTGTGCAATTATGTTGTACATCAGTGCAGTATGATGTAACGTGTAAAGTATAAGAATTTCCTGTGGCATAATTATACTTCTTGTATGATAACGGAGTCTTGTTTAACACGACATATGTAGATGATATGGCATAAATGAATAGTTGTGAGGTAGGAAATAAAGGTGTGTAATAGTTTATTAGTGTAGTGCGAGCTAATCTTATGCTATTGTATGGCGGTGTGGTGTGATGCGATGGAGTGGAAAAGGAACACAAGGTAGTGTTATGTAATATAAATTAAAGCTATGAAATGTGACGTGATATTAAGAAGTGTTTGGCGAATATCTTATGTATTCATTGCACACACACACACACACACACACACACACACACACACACACACACTCTCTCTCTCTCTCTCTCTCTCTCTCTCACACACACACGCACGCACATACAGATGATGGATTTTATATACCATATGACTGTAAATTGATAAAAGTTTAATATAATCGATTAAATTTATTTCAAGTATGCAACTATTACTATTAATCTTTAATGAGACAGATCTTAGTAAATTCAGTGCAAAACTTAGCCGGGTACAGTACAATTTCTTTATTTCTCACTCAGATCACTCGCAATTTATCTTCCTGTCTCTCTTATCCCTCTCTCTTTCTCTTTATTTCTTAACTCTTCGGTTCTTCTCTCTCTCTCTCTCTCTCTCTCTCTCTCTCTCTCTCTCTCTCTCTCTCTCTCTCTCATTTCTATACAATATTGTACTACTGACTTTTTGTATGTTTTTTTCGAAGGCGTTCATTCTTTTTGTCAAGAATTGCCTGAAGATTGCAGAATTCCTAAGCCGTACCAGCTTTTGTCGTTATTTTCCTTGTTTGAACAGAAGCAGTTTTATTTCTCTCTTTTTTTTTTCTATTATTACCTTTCATGAAATTCTTCTGAGAAAGTTTCTATTAACCTGAAAATTTAGCACTTAACTTTTAGCGTTAGGCCTACAGTTACTCAAGTCAAAATGATTATTGTCTACGAAAGTTTCCGTAAGAAAAAGAGAGCCTCCAATAATATGACAAGAGAATATACCCTCATCTATTTAGTGATTCATTACACCTGTGGTCGGGTAATTTAATATTTAACATTGTTGACTGATAACAGTGAAAGAGCGGCGTGTCAGCATCCGTATAATTCTTTTATTTTTACGAAGGTGAAGAGTCGGTAATGGTAAATGGGGGTTCTAGCCTTGGTAATGACTTTTCTATTAAAATGCCAGAGACTAAGAATAAAAAGAGAGAGAAAGCGAACTCGGAGTGCTCCGAGTCGTAATAGGAGAGCGAGAGAGAGAGAGAGAGAGTCAAGGAGAGGCTACTAAGAAGCAGAAAACTGGATATGAGTGGAAGGTAAAGTGCTACGGCGATAGAGGAGGAGAACAAACATATATAAATGTATAAATATATATATATGTATGTCTATATATGTATGTATATATGTGTATAAACAGAGGTGTGAAATGGAACAAAATGTACAAGAACAACCGAAAATAATCAACTTATCAAAGAAAATCCTAAGTATTACACAAACTAAAATTCTAGCAAAAGGTTTACAGTTTACTTCAACCCCTCCCAGATCGAACCGGAATGAAATTAAGGATAACACTATGGATTTCTGCCGAAAATTACGCCTCACAGAAGTACTTCACAACTACACCAGCGAAGATGACTCAATAGTAAAAAACAAAAGTGAATAGTGTCCTAAAAAAGGTAGAAATAAGGCACTTGATGATTTTCGTGAACACATTACCAGTTTGCAAATGTGATAGAGGACCGCTTGACGTTGAGGTAGAGTTCAATTTTGTTTGTTCAAATGATAATTTAGCGAATGAAACTTAGTTTTTTTCCCCTCTCATATCAATAAACGTCGTTGTAACCATGTTCACAGACGATACAATCAAATGTACCAGTCAAACGTAATATTGATGTCAGGAACATTCTGAGTGTAGCGCGAATTGTTAATTTCGAGGATGAGGATGCTGTAATTAATCAGTAAGATAAAAGCATGAAGTCACAAGAACGTAAAACTGGATGATATCAACTTGGTACGATCGAGAAAAATTCAATTTGTATTCAAATCTTCCGGCCAACGTCAAATGATCGAGATCTAAGTGCACCATAAAATAATTAAAAAAAAAATTATTATAAGGTAATGTCTGATCAAATTAGCAGACACAAATATGGTTGCTGGAAGTTGCCCGAGAGAATTGACGGTGGACATTGGAAAGTATTTGATGTTTACTATATTTCCATCGTCAACAATTAGAACTACTTCATATCTGACAGAAATAAAGATATTTTCTGCATATTTTAAGGGAAATTCTCTAAAAATTATGCAAAAATGTGCCACTGGAATAAATTTGTCCAACATAACTGATCGCTGCATGAACTGCATGTTCATTTCCAGAGTAACAATGAATATTCAAATCTACCGACCACTTTAATTAAAACTAATGAAGTAAAGTTGAGCAGTTCACAGGTGCAACTAATATATAAATTTGTGTGTTCTCCTTCTGTTCTATATGTATATATATGGCAAGGAGCAGCCGAGTGGTCGTGTCCTCATCCTCCTCCATTTTATCCAATGTGCTAGCATTATTCTGTAAACCGCTGATTTATCCATTGTTTGACTATTTTTGGCATCTCATAATCATTACAATACCTTAATAACTATTATATCAATTTGGCTGTGCAAGTCTTTTCACTGGACTCATTGTCACACGAGACAATCGGAAATTATGTATTGTTGATGACTATAGATATCTAGATTAAACTGTGTTCATCATTTGAAACCCAGCATAAAAACAGGGGGAAAATAGTGATACAATATGTCGATAGCTTGCGAATATTTAGAACATACCATAGGTTGTGTTTGAAGAATCCGGACCCTCAACTTTCAATATTCAAATGATTCGCTTGACGGCAGATCGATTTATGGTCATGTATTGACACAACTCAATCAATTGCACTAGAGAGAGAAATGTGCTGCGTTTCTCACAAACAGTAAATGTTGACATAATTGCAACTCAGAGTGTCACATGATTATTTCGAAAATAAGGCAGTTATATAAATCACAGAGATTCTATCAGCTGAGCATTAGTTGATCGTAATCAAAGTTCAGAGTTGCATCGATACACCAAAATTGAAAGCAATCTGTGAAAAATGAAAGGGGGGTTCATTTTACGAATGAAAAAGACTAGATCCTCGAGACGACCTCTAACGATATCAGTCGGTTGATAACTGAGGGAGATTTCGTTGCTATTTCCAATAGTTCGAAACAGTATAGTCGATCGTTTGTCGATTCCCAAGCAATTGTTGTTATTTTTGTTCTTCTGAACAAAAGCATTCCAGTGTCTCCCTTTTATATGGAGACAATATTGTTTGCTTAACCAAAAAAAGTTTCAGCTACTGTATCTAGTATATCGAGTAACCACGAAGTGGCTCCATATGGGTTTGACATACCATTCTTGTTGCTGCCTCGATGACTGAGGTACAGGCACCACCACCACCACCACCACCATCATCATCATCACATCATCATCAGCAGCAGCGGCATCAGTAGTACCAGAGGCAGTCGCAGCAGCAGCAGCTGTTATTGGTGGAAGTAAAAACATTCCTCGCATGTGTTGCTCGTATTTCTGACCTGGCTGTTACTGCTGCTCGTAAAACAACGTAGTAGTAGTAGTAGTAGTAGTAGTAGTAGTAGTAGTAGTAGTAGTAGTAGTGGTGGTGGTGGTGTGGTGGTGGTTTTGGTGGTTTGAGACTGTGGTGTATAAATTGGGACAGATTCGGTTTTTGTTTCAGGCATATCATCATCATCATCCATCGACGACCCTGAAAAGGCTCCTCTCGTTTAGCTGAACGAGGTTCGGTTGAAGTGGTTGCAGTTACATTAGTGGTTAACAAGTCACTCAGTCCCACATCACTTGAAACACTGCTATGCCTGCTAACATGGATCGACTTACAGCCTGACATTCCTGAAGTCTCAGAGATTACAGACGCCAACATTCACGTGGACGTGATTTCTTCAAGCGATTTCGGTTTGTTTATGCTTTTATTATCATTTCTTTTCGTTTCACGACGACCTTCCCCGCCCCCACTCCATACATCGTCTGAAAGAATATATGCCAGTCACATGTGTTTGAATGTACACCCATACATACGTGTACACATACACACACACACATGTGTGAATATATGTGCATGTGTGTGTGTGTGTGTAGGGCGAGAGGCAATGAGAGAAATAGAAAGAATGAAAGTGATAGAGAGAAGTATCTTTCAATTTTCCCCAGCTTCTTTCCACATTCAAGAGAAGCAGAGAGACAGGGACATCAAACTATGTTGGGTGGCTGAGAAGAAATACATAAGCACATGCGAGCCAACACATGTTTACTGCGGGTGAAACGAGGTTAGTCTGTGTGTGTGTGTGTGTGTGTGTTGCGAGTGTATATGTGTTATACAAGGGAAAGGGGGAGATAATGAGAGAGAGAGAGAGGGGGAGAGAGAGAAAGAGACTGAGAGGGTGAACTTTCGACCTCTTAGCAAGAAAATAAGTGAAAATATTTTGACTTAAAAGAAACAGATATAAATATACGTGTTTTGCGCACACTCGCATAGATGTGTGTATGTGTGTAGGTGTGTGTGTGCGTGAGTGAATGGGTGCAAGTGAGCTTATATATGTGTGATAAAGAACATTTCTACTGCGTGATTCTTGAGGTATTTCAATATCATTGGATACACTTGTATATGTAGATCACTTTTTAAATATCTATAATTAAATACTCATTGAGAAGTAGGAAAGAAGATGTCTTTTCTGCACGATTCATGCCAGAGAGCCTTTTCTTAAACTTTCTTATTTAAAGGATACCTATATATGAGTAGGATTATAAATTCAGAATTTTCTGTATGCAAATGATTCGATAGGGAACTGTATTTTACGCCTCCGTGAAAAATATACAGCAGTCAGAACGCCTCAGGACTTGGGATATTGTACTCCCGGAGCCACAAATAATGGGAGACCTAGGAATCCAGATGAAGCTACATCACGGCAAGAGATACAAATGATCGCTGCTTTGCACAACTCACTGGTTCACCCGAACCAAATGGAGTGAGAGCTGTGCAGGTGAAATGAAATACACAAGCAATCATGCCAATCGTGTTACCCCAGCATGTATACATACACAAACACACACACATACATACATATATACATGAAAATGCAGACCGATTGTATGCCGAGGTGCTAGACAATGATAAACGGTCCCACTCAATGGATATAGGCTTTGAAGAGTTGTGTGCATCAATGCATTTCTATCCTAGGCTGGCCTAGAATACATACGAGTCCATACAACGAATGGTGATGTACAAGATGATGGTGTGATTCAACAAGGATAACGAACAACGATTCATATTTAACTTCCAATCAGCTTTTTCGTTTCTACTCTTCCCCCCACCCCAGCAACTTAATGCTGTGATTCT
>NC_142940.1:64876884-64901884 GCF_046866305.1 Octopus bimaculoides
CTGGATGTGTGGACTTCATATTATCAAATAATTCATTTGTTACAAAGACATGTGGCCAAAGCGTTTGTTAGGTAACCTTAGTTGACTAAAGCTACATCACTAATTATATCAATTCGTCCATGTCATATGTCATGCACAATAACAAGCGGTATTCCATAGCACAAACTTTCACCAGCACTTGGAGGGTGGGGAGATAGCAGTGTAGCGTTCTGGGTCATGAGAGCCCGAAAGTGAGAGAGAGAGAGAGAGAGAGAGAGAGAGAGAGAGAGAGAGAGAGAGAGAGAGAGAGAGAGAGAGAGAGAGAGAGAGAGAGAGAGAGAGAGAGAGAGAGAGAGAGACGAACCCAGAAGGATGAAAAGTATTGAATACGGCGATTTGAAAGAGACGCAAAAAAATTTGCCACATGCGATATAGAGTTTGTCAAATGATAAGTTTAATATTTTTGTTGACCGATATTTTATGTGAGCTAACAACGTCTTTACATGGTCACTTGATGTACTAAAAATATCAGTTTAAATCATTCGTTCTGCTACAGTCTCACAGAACGGTCACATCGAGCAACAAAATAGTAATAATAATAATAATAATAATAATAATAATAATAATAATAATAATAATAATAAGAAGAAGAAGAAGAAGAAGAAGAAGAAGAAGAAGAAGAAGAAGAAGAAGATGTCGGTATTGACCTGTTGAAAGATATCCTCTATTCTGCAAATATCTTAAGCAGGATTCTTGAGGTTTGAATTATGTTATCACCAAAAATCAAGATAACATTCTTGCTAATTAATTAGTATGCATCAACTTTGGAATAATAACTTCAATATGGCACAGAAAGCTGCGAGAATATTATATTTTACATTGTGTATATGTACCAGATGATTAGTTGGCTTAATTAACTAGAAGCCAGTATCTTGGCAATTTGTTCTTCGGTGTTGGAGATAATGGAATACGGAGTTATAAGTTTCTTGATTTCAATTCCCAACAGAATCTTCTCATCCAGTTATTGACATAACTGGGTAAATATGATAAAGGAAAATATAATGTAAATTTACAGTTAAGCAATTAGTACCGTACCTACCAAATAGAAATGAATATTTCTTGAAAACAAATATGAATGAAATAATGAATTCCTAAATCTACTGCGGAATAAGTATTCTGTATGTATGTATGTATGCATGTATGTACGTACGTACGTATATATGTATGTATGTATGTATGTATGTATGTATGTATGTATGTATGTATGTGTATGTATGTACGTATGTATGTATACACACACACACACACACACACGCACACACATATATCATATCATATGGGTAATGGCCTAATACCGGGCTTGTGCAAAGCCTCTCCATGAGTGTCGGCTATCATACAGCAAGAATTCTGCTTTTACTAGTAGATATACATATAGAAATCCGGTCATATCCACACAATTCATAAACGTAAATAAAATTATAATACAAGAAGATGGAATGACCTAGCTTTAATCCAAAACACTAAGGTTGTACCTGAGCATTATTATCAGCTGTTAATTGATAAGTGTTTCATATATTGTGCACCTTATTGCATTTATAAGAAAATCGCCGAAAGTGTAACCGTCGAGTTACACTGAAGTTGCGAGTTAGAAAGCTCCAAAATGATGTTCTCTCTTGAACATTTGCAAGATGTCCTGAAGGTAACAAACACGTGAGCATAACTTATTTTTATTAACAAGACTGTTCAAAATACCGTACATGTGTTGGGAGAATAACTCGCCCACTACATAAAAGCACAAGCTACCATAGTCTCCGTGTCAATCGATGCAACTCTCAAAATCCCCTTTGAAAACATTCCTGCATTTTTGTACACGTTTTCATAGCTACATTCTCTTCCTCTGAAACATCAAATCGCTGTCCGCAAAGACTCTGCTTCATTCAGTCAGACAGGTGGAAATCGGAGGGAGCAGGATTTTAGCTGGAAAATGCATGGAAGATGTCTGAACAACCAAATTCGCTGGCTGTACGTTTGTGAATTTTCTGTGTGCGAATTAATTCGTTCAGTCGCTAGCGATTCATATCAATGGCCGTAGATAATGGTCTGCTACAGCCAGATCTTTTAAATTTATCTAATTTGCTAGTCTACACACACACACACACACACACACACACACACACACATGTGTATGGGTTTGTGTGTATATTGAAGTATGAATATAAGCATATGTGTATGTATAGGAATCGATAGATATGTTCATGTACACACTTTGTATGTATGAATGTATGTATACACACACACACATACTCACACGCAGACTTGTGTGTACAAACTCATGTTACTCAGTCAAGCTTTTGGAGTCAACATGATTTTTTTCCGTGCCCTACCAACTAACTTCAATGGCAGACAGTGGAATGCCGTTAGCCACGGATATATTATTATGCCTGAAGTAAATTTTAAACAACACCATGCAAATCAAAGTGCGAACTTGAGAAACAGAGCAGAAAGATCAGCAATATTATTTTTTTAAATCAAAATAAGTATCACCAAATAAATAAATATATAAATAAAAGAAAAAACACAAACAAACATAGTCTACATCATTAAGTAAAAAAAACTAAAAAATAAGCAGAATAGACGAAATCTTGTCATTGCATATATTAATTGAAGCAGAAGAAAGTATTTGTGCATGCCGTAACGGCAAACATAATATACAACGTTCTGGACAAATGATACATTGCAATACTGCGAGAAAGTATGAAGTGTGTTTATAAACAACAACATTTCTTTCGAAAAAATTAGTCTCTGGGGGAATAATTGTGTGTAGTTTTCTGAATTGTGTTACGGGGTTCTGTTTTGCAGGCAAATGACGTGTGTATGTGTGTATATTTATACATGTGTACATGTATATGCGTGTATATATATATACATGTGCATATACGCGTATGCGTAAGTGTGTTTTGTGTTTGTGTGTGCGTGAGTATACACGTATAGGCGTGTGTGTACATATGTATGTACGTATGTATATATGCATGTATGTATGTATGTATGTGTGTATGTATGTATGTATGAATGTATGTATGTATATATATATGTAAGGGACAAGGTGTACGTACGCTGCTATATATATATATATCTGTATAAATAATACAGAATGGGACAAGGACGCAAGACATCCAGACAGTTAGGTGATACAAGAAATGGACAAAACATCCAGATAGACGATACAAGGAAACAAGGACAGGTCATTCGGAGTTTTCTTTCCTCAGTCGAGATCTAGATTATCCTTGCAATTTCGGCTGGTTATTCTCGATATTGCTCCAACCTGGCTAACTCCAAGGAAAAACTAAGCTATGACCATTAGATTCCTTGAATATATATATATATATATATATATATATGAAAGATCACTATGTAGATCCTTTGTATGCTAGAAATAGACGTTAGGAACGTATTAGAGTACAAAATAGAGCTCGTTCACCCTTAGAATTACCAAATAACAGGTAGTATTCGAAGTCTAGGCTTAGGCATTCGTCGTCTGTAAAAAATAAAAACTGAATAAATAGAGTCAATAGGAAGGAGTATGTTTAGACAGCTATTTGATAAACTCTACATATGTTTCGATACAACATCGATCCACATATTCACAGGATTTAAATTAAGCAACGGTTTACCTGTATAATGGGATCCAGTTGTATCTCCTCCTCAAGTGTTATATAATCGCTGTCTCCGTTAGTAAATCTTTGACTTTGATGGTAACACATCCAACTGGCTGCGATTATATATCACTTGAGGAGGAGATACAACTGGATCCCATCAATACGCACACATATCTACGCGCGCGCGCGCGGGTAGATGTGTGTGCGTGTTGATTTTCTTTGTACCTGTGGTAGAGGTGGGGTTGGTTGTGGTGGTGGAATTGGTTGTGGTATGTATTCCTTTCAAGTTTCCTGCCTGTCGTTTTCAGAGCAGTAAAGGAAGGAATGGTTTCGTGATTTGATATCCGTAAGGAATCTGACCTCGACATTACTATGCTTTGAATCATCAAAAGGATTTTAGGTCCCTTTCTATTTCGATTCATCTTATCATCCGCCTACTTTTTGCCCTAGCCAACAGTCTAAGCGTGACTCTTTCCTAGTTTGTTTGTGTAATATTTTCTGATATGGTGAGTTTCATAATTCGTCCTGTTTAGTTTCCAAATGTTTCGTCATTTTTACGTCGGTCGCTTTTTAAATCAATCTTTTCTGACACTCACTCTGCAGTGGCAAAGGAAGAGGTTTTTTTACATACGTTTGGTTGTTATTACTTTTCAGCTCTAACGATGCGACCACCTATTCATTGCGTACATTTCATTATGTACATTATTTACATTATTTTCATTTGATAAATAATGTAAATAATGTACCAGTGTAAGCAAAATAAAATTGCTTCTGCTAAAAAAGAAGTCAAGCAAAATCGAACCCGGATTAACATGATCTGTTCGTTAATCTACATTAGACAATATCCAATTTAATGTGTCATTTCTTGCTTAAGATATTACAGGTAGACATCAGATATAAAGCTGAAACTTTTTGTAAGTCGTGTGCTAACTTATTAAGACCCCCTTATTAGCTTAGCATGAGTAGAATAATATAAAGGCTTGAACTCAGCCACTGCAAATTATTATGTAATATTCATTGATATTACTTTCATCATCGCTATCTACTTAGCATCAGCGAGGAAGAAAAAGTCAAGTTCAGTTCTTGGGCGAAAGTTTAATTACCCGAATGCTTAGAAAAAACACTTAGTTTCAGTGATGCTGAGATCTGAATGAAATAACGTGGGGGGGGGGGGCATTCTATTCGACTCTCTAGCGATACTGCCAATCCACCACCTGACTACAGATGTGTCTGCGTTAGAACGAGGAGTTCTGTTCCCGTACACTGTATATCTCATATTAATATGACATCATTCGTTGAGAGTTGAGTCTATCAATGACAAAACAATTACAATGTAGAATGTGTGAGTGCAAATTAATGGCTTCTTATCGAATTGTCTATTGTTTTGCGCTCTCAACACCGTCTACAACTGCATTGTGAAAACGGTTATAGCTTCGAGGCAAACCCAAAATAGAAAAAATCTTTGATAAAATTAATAGTGCATTAAATAGTATTTATTTTATCGCCGTCCAAGTGATACAATGAAAACTCGACCTATGTGGAACCAGAACTTGGAACAGTCATTTAGACAGCTACCCTAATGGTTTTACCAACCTATAATTCTTTACTGACGCCTAATAAAAAAGAATCTTTAGCAAGTTGATATTATCAGGGTATACTGATATTTATTTAACAGTCAATTAACCAATTTTCTTCTGTCACCAATTAACAGTGATTTGACTCACACATCTGTGAGTTAATTAAACAATAAAGATCTTAATTCAGCTGTAATTGTTTAATGAAAACTAGAAACAATGATTATTTTCAATATCCGCTATTGATAATAGAAAATAATTCATTATTCTTTATCTTAAATGATTGGCTTCCTTTCACTGAAAAACTTAGAGAGATAAGATTCTCAATAATGACCTGATCATAAGAAAATCTACGTCTCGAACGGTTAAAGAAGACTATTTTAATTAACTATTCTCAGGGATGTTGCTACTTTAGCAGAGTCTAATGCTATAAAAATACAACAAATACCTCATCTATAGAGAGTGAATCTCTTTCTCTCTCTCTTTATATATATATATATATATATATATATATATATATATATATACAATTAAACCTTGGGAGAGGCATTATGCCGGTAATAAACACACGCACTGGTTCAGTCCTTTATTAATTTAATTTATATAGTTTTTTGTTAAATTATTTCATTGCACTCTTGCAATCTCTTCAGTAACTTGTCTCTCCACTTCCATTTATTTTGAATATATGATCTGGCGTTGTTTCGAAACTGTTTGGTATGAGCATGTGAGTGTGTGCAAGTTCGTATGTGTGCACGCTCATATGTGTGCACGCACTTATGTGTTCGTGCTTATATGTAAGTATGTGCGTCCATATGTGTGTTTGTAACAATTTCGTTTATATCAGATCAGATAGAGACTTTTTAATTAATTTATTTACGTTCATATTCCGCATCATATGTGTGAACAACACATGCAACCATGGGCAATTGTAAGGCCCTCATCTACGTGTATTTGGTGTTTAAAATTGGTTGCGTTTCAGTTATGAAGACCGACTCCTGTATTTGTCGCAACGATGCGTCACCGGGGTGTCTAGACAGGATTTCTATGTTAATTCTGTTCAGTACACCACCATGTTGTTCTTTGGCATGCTGGTAGAGCACCGAGGTTTGTTTTTGATTATTATAGTCCCTCCAATGTTCGTTTACACGCTCAGCCAAACTTCTTGCCGTCTCACCTATGTATGTGGTGTTTCTGTTTTTACACTCACCATCCATACAGCTTATTTTGTAGACTACATTTCTGGCTTTGCAGTTGGCACCAGGACTATTTTTGCACACAATGCAACTCTCCTCAACACACCTTGTTCTTCTGAAGGGATATGTTTTACATATTATTGATCTAATTGATCTCCCTGGTTTTTCTATAACATTTATCCTCAACTTGGTACTTTTGAGGATTTTTCGAAATCTGCGGGCCAGTTCTCCGTGTGGCGTGGCGTCCACAAACATTACTCCCTGGAACTTGTCGGTATTGTACCACGTGGTCTTTTTGTTTGTTTTGTCACTAATCCTTTGTAGTCTATTCCACTGTTTGTTACGGTATCTAGGTTGTGTTCCATTTGTATCTTTGACAACAATCTCCTCAAATTTCTTGTTAGCTCCTCTGTATACCCGGATTCTATCTTTCTGGCTGTATCCCGAAATTTGCATGCGATGCATGAAGTCTTGAATATGTTTTTGCTCCTCCCATGGATCGCACAGGGGGGATATGTTTTTCATTATTCTAACCAAATCGGCTACTAATATATTGATTTTCACACTGTGTGATAGAGCCGAATTCTTATGGATAACATACTTCGAAGATATAGGTTTCATATAATGTGAGTGGAGGATTTGAACTTTGTCATTAATTGTTTCTAGCCAACGTTCTGTGTCAAGTACTGGGAGTCTCATGTTTAGGTGTCTTGTTGGGTAATCTATTGTTACCTTGATGCTCTGGTGTATTGTATTAGCTATATTCTGGATGTTTTCCATCACGATCTTCTCGTTCTCTTCAGTCTGAATGTTTGATGGTGTTTTGACTACGATGTTAATGTCATCCACATATCTCCCGTATAGTTTGAGTGTTATTGAGTGTTCTTCGAGAGTTGTTTTCAGCTTTTTGTCCCACCAGGTCATGAATAGGCTTGCCACGTCTCCGGCCACACTGACACCAATAGCCGCTCCCTGGACCTGCATGTATAGTTTTTCATTGAATTTAACTATATGGTTCTGCAGGGTGGTCTTCAAACTTGCACCTACAGCATGTGCAACCATTTTTCGTGTTTGGATATTATCCTCTGGGTCGTGGGTGGGTGTATTCCATCCCTTCCAACGCTCTGCGGTGGTTTTTCTAGCAGCTGATGTGATCGTATGTGGTCTACCCCGTCCTGACCTGGTGGGGCAGAATCTAGTTAGGTCGTGGTGATCTAAGTATTCATTATTATAAACGAGCTTTAGGAGGAGGCCTAGTTCCCTCGTGTTCACTTCACGGAAGGTTACTTCACTTTCCGAAATACACATACGAAATATATATATATATATATATATATATATATATATATATATATATATATATATATATATCGCTTGGGCCAATCTTTGGTCGAAACATATTTAAGTTTATATATATATATATATATATATATATATATATATATATATATATATATATATATATATATATATATATATATATATATATATATATATATATATATATATATATATATATATATATATATATATATATATATATATATATGTATATATATATATATATCAATATCATGGCTCAGTGTTTAGAGTGCCGAAATCACAATCATGAAGTAGTGACTTCAATTCTTGGCCCAGGCTTGTGTTTGTTTTTGAGCAAGATACTTTATTTCGCGTTGCTCTATTTCACTCAGCTGAGTTGAAATGTCAGGGGTGCCATGCTGTATCAACCTATTCTCTTCCCTTGGATAACATCGGTGGCGTGGAGAGGGGAGGCTGGTATGAACGAGCGACTGCTGGTCTTCCACAAACACCCGTGCCTGGACTTGCGCCACAGAGGGGAACATTCTAGGTGCAATCCCATGGTCAATCATGACCGAGGGGGGGAGGCAGTAAAATGTCAATAATTACTTCGTCCAACAACAGTTTGCTGTAGTATGTTTTATGATGTATTTTAGATATAGTGTGTGATAGATTATCATTTGGCTTCAATTCTTGTTAAAGGCAATAGAAGACAATAGAAATATAAAAGTAATGTGCTTGAGTATTCTGAAGACGTGTAACCTTAATGCAAATGTTAAACCAGGACGCCATTTTCAACTGTGTCAATGATGAATGTCTGAACCCAGCAGAAATTGAGGAAAAAAAAGGAAATCGATTCCTATACGAAGATGATTCATTAGCAATCATCTTGGAAGGAATGGAAAGCAACGTCGACCTAAGTGAAAATTGAAATCGGAACATAAGAAAGCCGGAATAATTACAGTAAGTCATTCTCCTCGGCACTTCTGTCAATGTTCCACCCAAAACATTACGTCACCAAATGGAATTTGAAAGGATTAATAGAAAATTTATTTAATCCAGGTCAATACATGAAACAATACCGAACCCATGACCCCAAATTTCTCTCCTCTGGCAAAGAATTTTATATAAAATAAAGCTTTTAAATATTAAGTTGAAACAGAAATGACAATATAAGTAACACATAAATTTTAGTACATAAATAACTCATATAACTGTAACAGATGCGAAAACCAAACAACTGACAGAATTAAATTATAAAACACAGTGATGAAGAAGTATATAATACAGTCTATCATATTCAGCGTGAGAAAGAAAGAAAGAAAGTAAAAGAAGCAAAATATTGTAATATTTATCATAAAATATGTTCACTTATGTCGCTGAGAATAAATCTACCACAATTTGCCATCTCACCCCTCCCACCAATCCCTGCTCAAACCAGTTCCAATAGGTAAGAATTTGCATCTGTTTTTTAAGGCAACTGATTTTTTTCACTTTCGCAGAAAGGTAAACTTCTAAAATATTAGACTCTTTTTCTTCCTCAGGCATCAAAAATATTCTACTGTGAATAATATTTTATTTATTTTCCTGATGCAGAAAATTTATCTATTTATTATTTTCTTGCCAGATTTTGCTATTTTACAGTAAGCTTGGAATATTTTTGTTTGGTTGTTATGAAAGGCATTGTGGTATTTTTGTAAATGTTTACATCATTGATCTTGAGGAAGAAAAAAAAATCTGTGCCTGTGGTCTTGGTAGATTGTCCGCCAGTAGCAGTAACATCGATGTAGATGAGATTCTTCATCAACGAAAGTAAACGGCTGCAGGAAATTTATAATACAGGAGAAAAATTACATGTACCTATCTTACAGATATTATTAAGCGTTTCCGTTATTGTCACCAAGTTGTCTTTTACAAAGCAGACCCTGTATGTAAAGACCTTACATGTTTGTTTTACTACCGCTGTACATTAGCAAATGTTTCCTAGACAATGAGACATTCGTACACAAATGATAGATTGTAGTGCATTGACCACTCTGAGAAGTAGATGCGCCATTTCTTCTTAAAAGGTAATCTATATTACCTTTCAAGCTTTTGATGTGGACAAATATTGTATATACCAAGTAATGACATCAATCCTCCAATATTCTGGTGCAGTATTTAAGCCCGAAGAGAAATGAGCTCCTCTAAGTTTAGATGCTCATAACGCACCATACATTATGCATTGAAGTGGAAAGGGCTCTGCAGCCCATTTGGAAACAAGTGGTTTACCTAGCTAGAGGGAGAAAGTTCGCAACGGTGGTGGTGCGGTTTTCGTCCGAGGCTATGGCCAGGCAGCATGCCGTTACTCCCTTCAAGACGGAAGCGGTGGTCCTTATACCCATTTGCCTGGCAAGACGTGATTCTCGAGTAAGGGCAGATGAGATCCCTCCTGAGGTGGATGTTGCCTGGCTGGTAACCACCATCCTACTTGGTATGGAGGACCAGATAGTGGGCCTCCAGACAAAAACTGGCAAGAGCAGGGCCTGGAAATGGTGATCCAGGCCGCCCCGGTAGATCTAGAAAGGATGGGGGAAACCATTACAGTCGACTTCTTAGTCACTCGATTATATTTTGTCATGGTTTTTTTTATGACTAAAATGTATCATATTTCTTTTTACTCTGACAATGACATGGCTGTCGACGTAAACAGCTATTCTTTATGCAAAAACTATGATGTCAAGAATCCTAGGTGTTATTCAGGATTGCTGTTCAGATCAAACATAATAAACCATAATATTTCCTTCTTTGTTTGGCAGACAATTTCATTATCTCCAACTGGGTTACTCTTATCCTCTAAATCTATTGAGTAATCAGTTCAGCATGTCTTTCTTGACACATGAATATATTGCTGTTCTGTACGACGAGATATGCTGAAACCAAAGCATTAATATCTTCACAAAATCCTGGGCTCAGAAAAGTGTTGCTTACCAACGGCGTCTGCTGCATACAGTGCATGGAAATCAAGTCACTACTTTTCTCTGGATAATATGCTAGTCTATCTATGTATTGAACAGCTGAAATCTGTTGTTATATCTAGCTTGGTACATTGAACTGCTTGCAGGAGGATATAAAAGCATGACACTCTGGTTCGACATCCCCTCTACTCATTTCTATGGCCTCTGCATAAAACACAGTTTGTGATACATTGAAACGGGAAAAAGAAGTACGCAGTTTTACTTTGCAGCAAGAGCTGAAGAAAATACTGTGATATCAATGTGACACTTCAAAAATAGTTTCGATTCTCGGTCAAGGATGCTTCACATGCTTAATTGATTCTAAAGAGACAAAACTCTCACATTCTACCGGGTTCATCTTGCTTCCATGTATAGCAGAGGTAGCAGAAAAATATTAGCTCCAAAGCCACCTTCACTCCATATTCAGTTTATGTAAACAAAAATGTTCTCTTTAGATTATTGTAGTGCAAGATAAAAGCTCCCAAAAAAGCAACTTGGTGATATCCTTTCAATTCTTAGTTGATATAGCATAGTCTCTTTACATTACTGAGGAATCATTGCAAATCTCCATAATCATATTCAGGTATAATTTAGTTTGCCTATCTATATTGGAAAATATAATCTCAAAAACAGAGGCCACATTGAAATCACTTGTACCTGCACATTATCTGTAGATTATGGTAGCCATTGATTTAAATTTTATTCAACAGAATTCAAAGAACGAATGATGTATTTCGAAACGAATTTAACCTGAAGTTAATACTTTAGTTCCCTATCGCATTTGTTTTTCAAAACTCATCAATTGTGTTTATGCATTGAAGCCCATCTTTCATATTTTTTTTTATCTGAATCAGCAGATATAAATCCATTCTTTTCATCTCATTCTATTTCATTCTGTGGAACAATCGTTCCATGCTGCCAGCTTTGTCACTGATGCTGTGCAGTGTTCATACTGTTTGTTATAAACTATCGAACACTCTATTCCATTCGCCTAATCCAGACAAATTCAAAAGCAGAGACTCAATTGAAAAATCAAATCGAAAGATTTACCTTTGAAACAAATGCTGAAAAGAGACAGCGTGGAAACCTCTACGTGGTCGTATGACCTGCTGAAAATGACAGCAACATTCTCTTTACTCACATTTTACCTCTTAAAAGATGAACGAATTTCTAGTTAGAAAACATGGGATGGTCACACTTGGAACGACTTGTATCGTAGCTCTGTCTTATCAAAGGTAAACTGATTTGAGTAAGAAGAATTCTGCTGAGAGATAACTCAATGATACTGATTCTACGTTTCTTTTGTCTGGTCTCGCCAGAAAGCTTGCAGACATACAGTAAACAGTGATAGCAACACAGTGTATTGAGGCAGTCCTCATAAGTCCTCATATGATATTCCACACAATTATCCATTGTATGAAACAGCAAGGAAACATTTCTGTGATTGCTTGACCAGCTAGAATTAATAGCCAAATCTGTGTGAAATGCTATCCTAACGTCTTTGAAGCATTCAAAAACCTTATGAATAATATAGTAAACGAACAGCAAGAAACTTCATACAAGCAATAATAAATTTCATAGATAGGAATGTCCTGTCTGCCACCCTACTTTCTTCACAATTCCACTCTAGAACACGTGCGGGATTGTGAATAAAGCAAAGATAAGAAATTTTGCTGCTATTTATTGTCTAAACCGAGCTCAGTCAAAAAGAGGAGGCAGTCATATGATAAAAGGTACTCCAGTTTTGGAGAGGCGTTTAGGTGTACATATCTAATACCTTTCTTGTATTAGAATGTATTAGATATTATTTCAGGCAGTAGGATATGATATGAGGACAATTTACTTCTATTGCTTGTCTGTTAGATATATCATTTTCAACTTTATCAATATATATATATATGATGGGCTCCAACACAGTCTCCGTATATGAAATTCATTCACAATTTGTTGGCCCGGGGCAACAGTAGAAGACATTCAAAGTGCCACGCAATGAGACAGGGCCCTGTAACTGTCATTGCTATAATCTGTTTCCCTATCATGTGTATTATTATACATTATCCTCTGCAAGGTCACTCCACTTGCTTGAAAGATTATTATTATTAAACATTTTTTTCTGCATAGAGAGCGAGATTGGTTTCAGGGCTCAAATATAGTGGATTTCCTTTCTTTCTTTCTTTCTTTCTTTCTTTCTTTCTTTCTTTCTTTCTTTCTTTCTTTCTTTCTTTCTTTCTTTCTTTCTTTCTTTCTTTCTTTCTTTATTTTTTTCTTTCTTTCATTCTTTCTTTCGTGAGGATACATCGTTATGATCTTTGGGCTAGTCCAATCTTTAAAATAAAAAATAAAACAGCTTTGTTTTACTTGTCTTATGTTTATCAATCCGTTGACTCTTTGCACTCTGTTTGCCGCCATTTTCTTAACCTGTTTTCACTTCTGCACACTCTCTTTCCAACCCTTCGTCTGTGTCCCTATGTCTGTTTGATTTTGTCTCCCTTATTAGTTTCGGCTATGCGCGTTTTGTGTTCAAATCCTGTTGGGGTTACCTTTGCTTTTCACCATTCTGCATTCCATAAGTAATGGAACCAGTCACCTACTGAGTCAATAATTCTGTCTCAATCTCTTCTTGGTCTCTCTGTCTTTCGCTCACATCCTCCCACTCCATTATAATGTTTAAGGTGCATATTAAAAAGGATCGTTGAAAACTATTCTTAGTGCCCTTTTCCCTATGAATTTGGAGGTTCGAGGTAGGTGCAAGCAACATTCTCACATCTCGCAAGCAACGAAATAATCCAAAACGCAAATCAACGGACCGATAGGCTTTACAGCATAAACTTTCAAGTAACAACAACAACGAACTCTACTACTACTACTACTACTACTACTACTACTACTACTACTACTACTACTACTACAAGTTGTTTAAAATATGTGCAATGACAAAAAGCTAACTACGCAAGGACTATTATAAGAGCAACTATATTGTAGGATCCTATGGTGTCAGAATAAGCAATGGCAGACGTTATAATTGTATTAGAGAAGCCTTTACAAGTAAGAATTGGCAATAAAACAAACGGAATTAAATAAAATCTCAGTGGAGTGAAGATTGGAGGATATTGCATTACATAGGATTTTAGTGTCGCTCGTTCGGATAATGCTCATTCCATTATACATAATATTATGTTGAACTAATAAGCAGAAATATACGAGTCAGGCAAATATTTCACAGACCGCATGTGTTCGTAGTGAAGACAATTATACATAAAGAGCACTCCAATACAGATACACGCACGCGCATGTGCTCATCAAATACATGCATATCCATATACATATATATGCGTATATACATATATAGATGCATATATATATATATGTATATATATATATATATATATATATATATATATATATATATATATATATATATATATATATATATATATATAAGTATGATAATATTCGGTTATAGATGTAGATGAATATATTTATATAAATTATATCATAAGTTATACTCGTCTCTTTCTCTCTATCACGCTCTCTCTCACTCTCTCTCTCTCTCTGTATATATATACATGTATGTATGTATATATATATATATATATGTATATATATATATATATATATATATATATATATATATATATATATATATATATATATATATATATATATATATATATAACGACTTATGTATGTTTAAATATAAGTATAAATATACATGCACACATACATAGATGCACGCATGGAATATATATCTTATATATATATAGCAAATAAAAGGGATTAATTTAACCGTGTTGGAACCGCAGCCAGCTGATTTTCAAGTACCAGGTAACATAGTGTATATCAATAGATGGATTATCCAAATAAGAAAACACCTTACAAAGTGAAATTCCACGTCTAATCAATTTATTGCAGAGTATAATGCATTAAGGTTCAGCATACAAGTTATGATATTACATATAATTCTTTAATTACGAGCGTTTCGACACTACCTTATATATATATATATATATATATATATATATATATATATATATGCAAAAGTCAGGGAATGGAGTAGATAAAATCCAGGCTACATATGCTTTAGAGGTAGCAGAACCACGGAAGTTGTAATTATCCGAAAGGAGGGGTAGACTGCAAGCTATTCTTCAGGCCAATAATACTTTGATTGTATGAAGCTTACATTGTCGCTAGGAGATGCCGTGTTAATCGCATACGTATACACAGAAACACATATACATATATACATATGTGTGCATACTGTATGCATACACAACATACACACCTATGAAACTAAACATACAGATATATGCATATAGACATATATACTTACGCACACACACATACTTCATACACATTCTCTCTTTCACAAACACACATATCTATATATCTTCTTATATAAAATAGACCCCTGTGTATGTGTATTCGCTTTTCAGGCGGAAATGGCTGCGCGAATTGTATCCATTCTTGGGATGCATGAATAATTCGGCCTCGGATACATAATAGGGTCTTTAGGTTATTTTTTATTGACAATAACTAATATTGTTAGAAAGGTTTCTCATGTTAACTTCTGGTATTGACGTAGCAACGGCGAAATATTCCGTATTCATTTGCGAAATCTCTCACTTTCTATTATAATGTTTTATTTTAAGTTTTAATTCGCTATTTGCGAATTGAACCCACACACTTCGTTAATTTCCGTTAAAAGATTATATTTATTTACTTTTTGCGCACCTTGTTCAGCTCTGTGTATTTGTAGTCAGTAACACACGTACACGTATGTTTTTGTATGTACGTTTGTATACATTTATGTATGTGTGTGTGTTTGTATGTGTGTATGTGTGAGAGAGAGACAGAGAGAGGGTGAAGGGGTCTGTTATCATGAATACGTACATACGTAAATACATATATTCATACATCGTTTTTGTATGTACGTGTGCGCATGTGTGTGTGAGACAGAGAGTGTCACACAAACTGATGTCTAAGTGGCATTCACTCTCTCTCTCTCTCTCTCTCTCTCTCTCACACGCGCACACAAACATACATACAAACAATGTATGCATACATATTTATGTATTTGCATATACATGAAAACACATCACTACACTCACTTTCTCTCTCTCTCACACACACGTCCATTTCAGTTGATGTTTGATACTGTATGTGTGTGTGTGTGTGTGTGTGTGTGTGTGTGTGTGTGTGTGTGTGTGTGTGTGTGTGTGTGCACGTGTGCGTGCGTGCGGCGTTCCCCAATCGCCATTTATTTCAATCATTCTTGTGAAGATAATCACGTAACTCATCTTTTCATTTAATCCCCATTTTAATTTTGAAAAACCTTCCGAAGATGTCGATGATCAATATTCTACAGTGAAGCAAAGACGAGTACAGGTAGCCAGAGTCAATGTTAACTCTGTTAACTCTATTAAGTGTGTTTGCAAATATACAAACAATGGTCTAGATGCTGCAACATGCACTCTTATGCAGAATGGAAGTCAGCAGATAAATAAACATGACGAAGTTACACAGTATGACAGAGGAAGACACATCAGTAGCAATGAAGCATTTTGGCGCTTCTTCAATTTTCTCTTTCATGAAGTGCATCCAGCCATCATTCATCTGAGTGCCCATCTAGAGAATGGCCACAGGGTTATCTTTACAAATGAAACAGCCTTGCAACAAGCACTTTCTCCCCCCAAAACTATCCTTACTGCCCTTTTTAAGTTGTGTCAAGTAGATGAAGATCCAATAAAACTTCTTTATTCACAATTACCCAAGAATCACATGTGGGGAAACAATAAATGGCACAAGAGGAAATGTGGGGCTGATGCTCTTGCAAGAGTTTACAGTGTGAACCCAAGCCAAGCAGAATGCTACTACTTACAGCTCCTTTTTCCTGAATTACATAGGTCCGAAATCATTCCAAGATTCAAGGAGGGTAGACAGTCATGCAAGAAAGTTCCTCAGAAAACAAAAGCCTACGTATCTGGTACGAGCAAATCTTCCGTCTCCCGCTTGATCATCCTACCAGGGCTTTACTCTCATTCGACATAGCAGCTACTGGCTGGAAGAGTCCTCGTGGCAGCCCCTGCAACAGATGGTTAGACGTGATTAAAGAAGATCTCCAGAGAGGCTCGATCTCACCTGAGATGCCGAGGAGATGGCACAGGACTGTCAGTGAGGGAGAGCACTGGTGAACTTGGTTGGGTCTACGCATGAGGACACCTCTAGCACCACTAACCTGGGATGACTCTACCCCCATCAAGAAAGAACATGAAGCAAGCAAGGAAGCTCTACTGCCAGTGAAATTTATTGGTATATCCTGGCCTATATGTTAGAGACTACTTCTGTTTAGTATTAAAGACTTTAAAGAACAGTTTTCAGTAATAAATTCAAATTTATTCTAAATTTATTCAAATTTAGTCCCAAGAAACAATCACACCGTCAACCATTCATCAATAAATATCACACTATTTCTTATTTCTTTCTCCAGTTACACATCAGTCTTCATACTCCACCAGCCTTTAATAGAAACATTGTTGAGTTATTCGACGGACTCGTATCGATCTACCTACCTACCCACTTATCTACATACATATTTATCTACCTACATATTTATCAATATATCTGTTCGTCTATATACCCGTATTTCTTTATTTCTTTACTTTATTTATCTATTTATTTATCTATTGCAGCAGAAGCTTAAAAAGCAATTTTTGCACTCGATATGTATTATTTATTCAATATATTTACTTAACTTCCCCCTCTTCGTCATATTAAAATCTTCATAAATCTGGAACCTAGAAGATTAAGTAAGATTAACGCATTGCTAATTGGATCACAGTTAACCGACTTGGAAGGTTACCTGTCTTCTGGCTGGTGGACAAACGGCTAACATTGTATAAAATACAGTGAGTAATTTGGGTATGAAAAAAAAATGTGTTTTAAATAGATGGATATCCTGAATATGAAGTCGGTGATGTATTAATTACTATTTATTTTAAGGAGTGAATAATAAGGTCAACATACACTGAAAAAGTGGGTGGATTGGACGAGGTTTGATTGGGCGTTGTTCAGAGATGTTTGTAGTTGTGCTTGAAGAAACAGGATTTATATCTCAAATCTCGTTACGGACAGAATATTTAAGTTAACAGGATATTACATATCACCGGAGAAAATGCTGGGTGCTATCCATTGTCTCAGTACATTTTAAGGATAAATATCATCGTATTTAAATTTTTAACTAGGAATTCGTTGCAGATCATTTGTAATTTTAATTTATTTATTTTTCTCGCTCTTACCGTCTCTCTTTCTCCTACTTTTCCCCTCTTTCTTCTCGAAGAAGAACAAAATGTAACGAAGGCAATGTAATCAAATAAGATTAAGAGAAGAATCCAAATATCGATATCGAAACACGATAAGTGATTGGACAGAGATATATTAGCAACAAAAAATTATCGTTATCTCTTACTCAAGTAGAAAGGTTTTATGGAAACTTCTTGCAGATTTGTAGTCTGATTAAAAGAAAAGGCACCAAAGAAATTGGCCTGCGACAATATTAAACTATTTTTATATTCAGATTTCGCTCGAGCAATGCATATTACTCAATGGTAAATTGTAATAGTCGAGTATAAGTAGGTATAAATATAGAATCTGTTGCAGATAATTAATTTCGGTTAATATAAAGCTTGTATTCCTAAATATATATTCAATACAGTTGTTCGATATATTATCCCTAATTCAGTTCTGGTGAAATTCTCTAATCAAACATATGACCTACAGATACTCCAGTCGTGACCAAGTCATTTTCTCTTATTTCACAGGCATTGTATCTACGGTCACATTTTGATAAGGTATTGTTTGAGGGATATTTGGTTGCTATTTCTAACAGCCTGTCACCACATAAAGCCTTCCGCATTAGTTAGTCAACAATATATCAGTTCGGGTATAAAACAGATTCTCATATTTCAAAAAACACAAAGAAGCTTAACATTGTTTAATATAAATAATTTCTTAGAAGAATATATTGTTTTTATATTTACACACGATAGTATTAGAGATAGGTTATTGTTTTTTTTTCAATTTGTATTTTCTATATCATATATGTACGCTAAAATATATTGCTACGTAAATATGTACAGATTATGATATATAAATTTTTGTCGGAATGATATTATTTCTAAATTTCCATTATTAACAGTTGTTAGGAAGATTTTGCTAACTGAAAAGTTACGAAGAGGAGAAGAAGAAAGCATTCATGTTCTGCATATGACATCCATTAATTTAGAATCGTTTGTCATTCTGGTAATTGTTTCAAAGAAATAACGCTTGCAGTCATATATCAAATTAACATAAGAATAAGAATGATAAATATCAACTGGTTTGGGAAATGTTGGACATTGGTAAGACTCGATAAGCATGAGAGAAAGTGAATATGTTAACCGTGTATTTATGGAAATGGTAGACAATATCGAACTGGTCGTTTCCTGTAACGAAACGTTAATGATAGCTAGAATGGAATGATTTCAAATTCTTGTGTTCCTACGGTAACTAGTTTTCAAATTCGAAGCTAATTGTATTGTTTCTTTTCGTGGGAATATATAAAAGTGCTTGACAGGAGGATCACAATGTGATGCGTACGTGAGACAAATATCTTATAAATCTTTTACTCATTTGGGCGTTGCATATTTAAAGAAAATAGATTAATTGCTTTAATCGGAAAAGGGTAAACTTTCTAAAGAAAGATGAAAATATAAATGATGATTAGTGGAATAGAGACGGTGTTTCAGTAACATCTATTTTGTTAAAATCGGAAGGATGAAAATATAAATTTTGTAGTGAGTGTCAGACCAGAAATAAACAGACAAATGTTTATCAAAAGATATATTCAATCAATTATCAGAAAACTGGCTGTGACCAGAGTTGATCTCCGTCAAATCAACCAAAACAGCAAAATAATTCTACTGTTACATCTTGTCCACAGGACATTGGTATTTGGTTGCTAGATACAGCAGCCACGGCCCAATAAATTACAACTTGCTGGCTTAATAGGCGAATAACATAATATATAATGCAGTCCTGTTTACATAAACATACTGGATGATTTAGAACGTTCTTGGTCACAAATCTACTCAATTGCCATATCAATGAAAAATCATACGCTATTTAATTACATTGTACTAAAACAGGTTTTACAACAGGTCTGACCAAATAATTTTCATCTACGTTTGCTGCTGTGGCTCTCCTTGTTTTAATTTTGCTCTATTACAAAGGTTCCACTTGACCGAAGCCTAACCTCTTTTTTACACTGTACCAATAAGAGAAAACCCTCCCGCCCTCTAACGATACACCAGTTAATTGCGGGGGATGTCTATCCGGCGTGGCTAATTTGATTTTCTCTTTCATTTTAGTTCGTACGTCTTGAGTACCACATTACAGCCACTGTTGCAAAACCCTGTATATTACAGCATCCATAGTATCTTCTCCATGAGAGGTGGGCAAACCATTAACAGAGTAATTTTGTGGTCACTCCACCATATCGAATTGACAGTAACACCTCTCTCCAATCTCACACAAAGCTTTTAAGCACAGCATAAGAGCTATATAAAGAGATATGCTCTGAAATATAGTGTCTGAAAGGGTGAGATGAACACGGATTCCCTTAGCAAGTGTGATCTAGAAGTAAGAATAGAAACGTCTTGCTATTTGGATTCACCATGGAGATATAAGTGCTGTAACCACGAAATAGATAAGAACCAACGATTTTATACAGATGACTCATCGATCGTTTCAAACCATGGTTCTCATAATACATAATGTGCTTCTGAGTGTTGTGTTAGGCGAAGTTGAGAAGAGGGGTTTGTTATTTTTGGAATGACCTTGATCGTAGCTTTGCTGAGTCAGGCATGACTCGCAGTTGAACAACAACAACATCAGTATCAATTATTTAAATAAAGAGTCAAGAAGTTAAGAGCACTTTACTTATCTTGAATCACATTATTGAAAATAGCATCGCTAGCTACACGCTTGCAACATGTCAAGCTCTGGTCTTCAGTATTTCCAACGGCGAAAGATACCGAGGTCACACACGGACAAAGAAGACGGACTTCTGGTCAGTCTCTGTACGCCAAAGTTTATTTGCAAAGTATTAGACAGTAACGTATTAGTGAAGCACTGATGGAGGGAACCATGAACCATGTTGCCGAGAAGCGAATCTCCTCTCCATGCATCCATATCCGTTGCTTATATCATTGTTCCGGAATCATCATCTAAAATGTTTATTGCTATTTTTTTGGCTTCTTTTTTGTTGAATCGAGGACAGTAAAAATCATTTCATGTAATGTGCAGGAGTAAGTTAAGTCAGCAAAACATTCAAAAAGCTATCCTTATATGAGAGACTGACTTCTGTAACACAACGTTAGTGATCAATGGAAAAGCTAAAAGTGTAGTAACTACGGAGAAGATACAAGCACTACTCGTATAGTCCAAGATACTCTTAACAAGCCAGGATGCTAACGGTTGAAGTGCCGTTTGATGTTTGACCCTCCATTTGCTTAGAGTTAACATAGGGACATATGTCTACAATGTGAAATAACGTGTTCGTTGAATATTAGTACTAATTTTAAATGTCGCTAGTTTTACTGGAAACAGTCATCTGATCTCATTTATAATAAGCCAAAGTCTATGACAGCTGTAACAGTGGTATAATAATACTGTAATATAACGGTACGAGATGAATAACATGAGTCAAGAGAATGGAAACAGATTAAGATTTCCGGTATGTACAATGTAATATTAATATTGCATGATAAAACATCAAATTAATTGTCCTGAAAACACATTAAATTTTAAGAACGAGAAATTGATATAAAATCGTATAATTGTAAAAGAAAAACAAAACATTGAAATAAATTAATATAGAAATGAAAAGCAGCATTTAATAGCAATAGGGAAAATATGAATAACAATTAAATATCTTCAACTTGAATAAATGTGAAACTTGAATACGGACACATCCTAATAAAACATCTTTCATTAATCTTTACTTAATTATTGCTCTTATATATGTAGTCTCTTGTACTAATTGCATTTTCCTTCCAGGTTAATATAAAAATATCAAGATTAATTAGAAACATGATGGGTTTGGGGTGGATTTGTTAAATTGGAGAAAATCTAATTAAACAATAAACGCGTATTTATATATTTAATAATATATTTGGTAGCTACTGTCTCCTTTTTAGGTTTCAAGAGAAGTACATCACATAAGAGGATGAAAATAAAACAACAAGAACCGTATAAAGACAATGCGTCATCTACTATGTTCTGTCTATAGTCATGTCCATAAGTTGAATTATGAGCACAATGATATCCAATGATATCACAAACACACACACACACACACATACGCACACGCAAACAACGTATGTATAAGTCAACCGAGTCTGATGAGAATGAACCACAGCCTTTTGTATGACTCAAGTATGGATTAACTGAATCCTTCTATATTTGTGGCTGTTGGTGTTAGAACCATAGCTTATATATGTCTGTAGTTTGGGAGTTTGCTAGGCACGTAAAAACACCTTTTTGAGCGTGGCCGTTGCCAGTACCGTGTGACTGGCCCTCGTGCCGATGGCATGTAGAAGCACCCACTATACTCTCGGAGTGGTTGGCGTTAGGAAGGGCATCCAGCTGTAGAAACTCTGCCTAATCAGATTGGAGCCTCGTGCAGCCTTCTGGCTTGCCAGAATGAATTTGTAAGACATGTCATTCATCGTATTTTATTTAATGCTGCTTCTCCGACGCTGTGAGATCGAATCACACTCAGGTTAAAATAAATGCCTCATGTAAATTGATCTGGGCACTTCTATATTTGATGAAAGCATGAACTTACATCGTGAGATTTCTTTGCAAGGCGCAAACCTGAGGAAACGCTTCTTTCTAATGATGCTTCCTATTCTTCATGTCACTGTTATTGGCCAATGAAGAGACAGAATCAAGTTCAGCTTAACACCAGTATTCCTGAAGTGCCTGATGAGGACGCAACGAGCCACAATAGATATCACAAGACATCGAGACTTATACAATAACACTTCTGCCAATCAAGACACCTTATTTATTAATTCTGAATGGATGAAAGTCACAGATGATCTCATTGGGATTTGAAATCAGAGCGCAGAGAATCGGAATAAATACTGCAAAACATTGAATTAGGCGAAACATTCCTCTTCGCATTTTCGAGAACTCCTCTTGCTTCTGACTATTTACCACACTAAATTAAGAAAACAAGAAAATAATTTAATCGTTAAATATATCTTAAAAATCCTCAAATGTACAGAAAATGACAAATAATTTCTTGGTTAGTTTTTATTTATTTATTCAATTATTTTTTATTGATCCCATTCAAAAGAATGCAAAACAAAATGTTTGTTTATTGAACTAAAAAGGTTAATCAGTTAATATGTTACAAACACATTTCACCAGAGATATATCTAGTTCTTCAGAAATACTTCTTGAAGACGTTCGCATGCAGCCAATGATAATGAAATCAGAATTAGGTTACAATGCAGAATATTACATTTGTAGTCGCGAATAGCTTCCCATTTTGATTTAATAAGGAAGTTGATATTGGTGATAATTTCATTCTGTACTAACGTCTTTAGAGACAATTTCTTGGCGAGAGTTCAATTAAGAAGAAATTCTATTTGCCACCCTTGTTTCCCCAGATGTTTATTGATTTTTGGCGTAAGAAAAAGACTAACTTTGCATAAGAGACACTTCTTGAACAAATCGACCTTACATGTGTTTTACTGGTTTCAAGTTAGTGGACTATGACCAGGCTCTATTTCTGCTCTATTTCTGGTATTCATATCAATCTAAGGATAGGAAGAGGATGGAAAACAAATTAGTTCCCGGATGAACTTTAAATACATTACAAATAGAATTTATTAATTCGCTTTGAATATTATAAATATCTATTTTTTATTTTGTATTCAAAATTGTTGAGTATCTCCACGTCAGTCATAATGGAATGCATCGATGTTTAAAGGTGTCTCATCCCTTTCCATTTAATCATATTGTTAATAACTGGGGATTAGATAAACGTAGTTTATTGTCGCCTACATTATCCAATGTGTCTACGTGATATAAGATGATGCAAGAAGTTTGAAGCAGGTGAAGGAACTAAGCTGATTCTCCGTCGTTAACACCCGAAAAGACAATCAGGTGGCACACATGATTTCACCGAGGACAATTAGATTTAACTGTTATATAAAGTATCCATCAACAGTAATAGGGACAGTAAACGTCATTGTTTTAAGCAACATGTGAATTTGTGACACTATTACTAAAAGGTTAAACTTATTGTAAAAGGGTTAAACGAAACGGTTCTAACTTCAAATAATAATAAGAATCGCAACCTCAGTGAATTTACACCTGATAACGTGACACATTTAGAAGCTTTTAAGAATTTTGTTCAAGTGTTTTATCATCACCCAACTGTTATTGAATCAACCAACGATAATTTCTAAATTAAACCGCAGTGGTAGCAAATCTATTCAGAAATTAACATCAGATAATTCAGCGATAAACTGTTCCTGGTGTGTTTATCAACTCTTCCAAAGTTGATTCTGCAATCATAAAAGCTCGAGTTCCAGTGATCAATTCAGATGATAAACTGGTAAAGAGCATCACCGTAAAAGTGTTGCTATGTTACTGAAGAGATTTCTTCCTTTTACTAGAAACAAATTCTGTTACTTTCTTTCTAGATTCCTCTGACTTGACTGAAGCCTGCTGGCTCAACGCTTCATGAATTTAACCAGTCACATCACTTTTAGAATTTATTTTAAAAGTTTCGTTCATATTTAATCGACCTTCACTTTTCAAAATATACTTAAGTAAACGGATTTTAAGTGTTGTAAACGTAAATACATACATTTGTATGTAAATACATATATACACGTCATATTGCACACACAGAATATACCTATAAGATACGATCATAGATTTTGTCTGCCACGAAGTGAATTAAAAAACAAAATACGTATTCCTTAACCGTTATGGCAAACGCCAATTAGAACAGATTATTTAACTAACATGTCTATATTAACAATGAATTTCTTGTCGATAGCAATTCTGGTAAAGAACTTCATTATACAGACGGTATAGCCAAATATCATGTCTAATTTACTTTCTATCTAGTCTAAAAACTAATATATGTGATCTAAGTATAAACTAAATAACGACATTACCAACGTTCATTGCCAAATAAATTTAATGCTTTGACTTCGAACGATACACCGAAGATAAAG
>NC_142940.1:64906884-64916884 GCF_046866305.1 Octopus bimaculoides
ATATATATATATATATATATATATATAAAAGCGACCACGTGTACGTACGCCGCTATATATATATATATATATATATATATATATATGTAGTATGAATAATACAGAATGGGACAAGGATGCAAAACATACAGATAGACGATACAAGGAAACAAGGACAGGTCGTTCGGTTCGGCAAAATTGCCCGATATAATACGTACTAAGTTTTAAAAAAATAAGTCTGGAGGTGAATTTGTTTGACTAAAAACCTTCAAGGCGGTGCCCCAGCATGGCCGCAGTCAAATGACTGAAGCAAATAAAAAATACAGTTGATTGTATGTGTATGTATGCCCTTGTATATGCTGCTGTAAATATGTCCAAATACGTCATGGTATTTAAAGGGAGGTAAAGCTTAGAATTTTCTGCATCAGTTGAACTGATAACCTACCAACTTTCTTGATAAACTGCCAACTATATTTTGTGACTATTGTGTTCAGGAAATTCCTTGAATCTTTTCAAAGGTCGTACTTTAGTGACTGCAGCCTGTAAGAGGAGAGCCGATAACAATGAAGAACATAATTACAATCGCTTCATTCTTAATGGTGGCGTTCGTATTGGTGAAAGATTAAGAGACGAGCAATTTAGTGTGAATGGTCTTTTCAAGATATGTGTATTTGGAGTCTGTGACGTTTAATGTAAACAGCAAAAACCATAGAAATTGAGAAAACGGTAAGCAGCATCAGGCCTTGACTTGACACACTTCTTCACATCAAGTGTATCACTTGTTCAAACGCTCCATTTTATATCTTTTGTCATTTCTTTTCATTTTCTCTCTCTGTTTCTTTTCTCTCACTTCGATCCCCTCGGACTCATCTTCTCTTTTCTCTCTATTGACGTTATCAAACATACGTGGTACTATTATTTAAAGTACAATTTTCATACACGCTATAAATCACCAGAGACAAGCAATTAATTAATACTCGTCGTGAATAATTTAAGCATAAAAGGAGTTTCCGCGATTTCTGTTGTTGTTTATAATTTACGTTTTGTATTGCTCTTACACCTCACTAAGCTTTCAATGTGTATTTACAAAATCAATTTTATAGAATCTCAAAAAAAAAAAAAATAAATAAATAAAAGGTACAAAAGGTCAAGAATAAAACTAAAAATGAATATTGCGAGAACTGTTGATAGAAGAAGAAATAAAAGATTATAAAATGACAAAAGAATTTTAAAAAAAAGTTAAAAAAAGAATAACTAAACTTTATACCAATAAAATAAAACAAGGAAAAAAGCGAAATAATAAAACAAGTACGTCAATAAAATAAACAAGCCGTTGACTGTCTGAAATATCTAATTTAATCTAAACGTATTCAATAAGAGAATTGTCCAAGACTTCCAATATAAGACAATGAAAATCCCGGTATGACAATATAAGCGAAATAATTGTGAGTTTCAAATTGAATTTCATGAATGAAGAACATCCGTTTGAGAAATGGCGCTCAAATTAGAATTACTGACAAATGAATAAAATTTCTCGAACGATTGAACCCAACAAAAACACCACAAAACAAAGTAAATCGACAGATATCAGTAGTGGACGAGAAAATACCTATTCTGTTATTCATAGGGGGAAAAAAACGATTAAATTCAAAGTATAAAATACACACATATATAAATAATATAAACAAATAAATATATAAGTACACACATACATAGACGCCACCAGACCGATATTGAGATAAATAATAAATACACGGAACTTCTATCTATCTATCTATCTATATGTATATGTATATATTTGTCGGAGACCCCCTTCGGTTACGAATGACAATGGGATTCCACCTAGAAAGTTACCCTCCAAGGCACAAATCCGGGCATGGTTGTTTATGGAAGACCAGCAGTTGCCCATGCATACCGACCTCCCCTCTCCATGCCACCAGTGTTATCCAAGAGAAAGGCTGATACAGCTTGGCATCAGTGACGCTGCAACTCATTTCTACAGCTGAGTTAACTGGAGCAATGTGAAATAAAGTGTCTTGCTCAAGAACACAACACACAGCCCGGTCCGGGATTCGAACTCACAACCTCACGGTCGTAAGATCGGCGCTCTAACCACTGAGCCATGAGCCTTCACGTATATATACATGTTTACATATATATATGGATATGTATATAAGTTAATACATATATATATATATATATATATATATATATATATATATATATATATATATATATATATATATATATATATATATATATATATATATACATACATGTATATACATTAATAGAGAGATGGATAGAAAGACTGGTCTCTGTCTGTTCATGAATCTACCAACGTCAATACTGAGATTAGTAGAAATGAAAATGCATTCCTGGATTATTTACTGATGACAGTGTGATATAGAAAGCAAGATAAAGCTCCCATATTTATCGACCCTGTGAGATAAACTGCACGAACCGACGATGTAGGATTTCGTTTGACTGTAGGTAAACGAGAAGCAGTGAGAGGTTTTGGAAAGTTTACTTAAAATGTAAAATATATGACTTTAAATATGTTAGTTATTATCAACTGTTTGTTGATATAACTGACGTATCTCTTGATCATAAAGGTGCATTAGTGATCACCTTGAATCGAAGGAGCAGCCGATTCTTTCCGAAAATTCCACACTGCTGTCTTTGAAATGAAGGCAACTTGGATAATTCCGCTTTAAATACGCATTGTCAACAGAAAATTCCGAGAGTGTGGCTGCAAACACCTTGGAACCTTTTTATTGTATAGATGCTGCTTAACTCCAAGCATATTTTTAACTACATAATTTTTATGACTGTCCAGGAATGATTCATTGGAATGGAAATCATTACAAGAGAAAGTTGGCTTTCTTCGTTTATACTGATTAAAACATATTATCGGATTCCATTGCATGGTGGTAATGAAATTAAAGCCGAACGGTGATTGTAATTTTCATACTGTGAAATACAGATATAGAAATCAATCACAAATTTGCACCTTTTTATGACTCGGGCTTCTCAATGAGCTCCAAGTTGTTATTTATTCATAAGATTAAATATTAATTGTAAAGAAATAATGTTTTGTAATATATCTCGCTCCATGCGTGAAATAAAATGTCGAAACCTATTTTCGGATAGAGCTTGCAAAAACCCTCGACTCTCTGCCATAAAGAGTTAAGAGTCGTAATACTTTCATCGGTGATTAACAACACTTTCCCAAACTCCTAACGAACAACTTTTCCTCGGAGCATCACTAAGCTCACATTCATTTATCAATCAGGGGGTGAGTTAAACATGGAAAACAATTGTGTGGAATGTTGTTGTTGCGATTCCTAAGAACAGCATTGCTTTAAATTATCTTTAGAGTAGAACATTTTATCCGAGGGAGATGATGGGTATATTCTATGGTGATTAAGTCGATAGTAGAGTTGCTAGAGTCGAATAATGTAATCTTAGATGTCGCTTCGTGGTACGTTCATACCCGTTACAGAATCATGCCGTTCATTAGCGATTGATGAACAATGAGAAAAAGTGATATGACTCGTTCTATCTTCTCCATTGTCAAATGAAGTTATATCCATCATATTCTGTTAAAATGTCTTATTGACGAGTTTCATTTCTTCATTTCCCCGAAGAGAAGATTACATTGTTTTACACCATTTTATTCCTTTGCAGTAATACCAGTGATATCTTCGAAACATGTGTCGGAAGTAAAAAATTTGAATAGCACCTGCGTTTAACTCCATTTATATATATATATATATATATATATATATATATATATATATAGGCTCACACTTATACACAAAATAACTCTGACCTTTCAGTCACCCTAACTTTACTCACAGGGTTTTGGTAAAAGAGCTGTTTGCTGAGATCGAAACGTGCTGCTTATTAGCTACAGTCATGCCCGTCATAAATTCTACACAGAGTAAAATTGGAACGTTGTGATTTTAATAACTTTCACACAGAATTTAGCATCAAATTAGAGCCGAAACTTCCTCCCTATTTCTGTTAGTTTTACATATAGTTTCATTCTGTACTCTTAGATATTAATGTATAGTTGACATACGATATTGTACTAATTATCACTGTCTCAGCAAGTCATTTGTCTATGAGATTTCTTTCATATCTCTTTCCAGAATAACTAGCGATTTAGCTACATTTTCATTTGCTTCTTATTACCACAGTTTTCAGATAACAAGAGTTTATTTTCAATGTGTAATTCCAACACGATATTGGAATCATAAAGAATAGTCAGTTGTAAATAATACTAAATGTCTAGGTAATTAGTGAGTGCTCGTCACACGTATACTCAAAATCTTACACGCACATACAACACGTTTTAAGTCTGTCTCGTCCGTCTGTACTTCTCTTCATTTTCTGTTTCTTCGCATTTATTTGTTTCCCTGTACGTTTGTCACTTTTTTCTTTCTATATATCGATGTATGTGCCAGAGAGCCAACTTAACTTTCATTAATTTATCCTCGCATCTATCTCAATTGTAAATCATATTGCTTTGAATATATTTGATTGAATAGGAATTTCCTAATCTTCAATTATTTTTGTTTCTTTTACGTAGATACAAATTCTTCTATTTTTTTACATTCCCGCTCCACGAAAGTAATGTTTTGCGTTTTAATTTGAAAGAAAACAAAGTCTCTATACTTAAAGAAACCTAAATTCAGAGGAAGAGAAAGGTGGGTGGAGGAGGAACTGAGAGAAAATCTTTGGTAGTGATGTATCAACTGATATCACTGGAAAGGTCCTAATTCGGCACCACTGCAATAATGGCCGTCCATTATTATTTCAATAAGGACAATAAATAATCCTTTTTATTAATGGCACAATGCCTGACATTTGGGGACAGTGAATTACGTCAACTCCAGTACTCAACTAGTACTTAATTTATCGACTCTGAATGGATGAAAAGTAAAGTAGACCTCGGAGGTATTTGAACTCAGAACGTAGCGACGGATGAACTACCGCTAAACACTCCGCCCGACGTGCTAACGACTATGCCAGCTCGCCGCCTTAAAGGGTAACAAACAATGTCTTGGTACAGAGGATTATTACAAAACGGCGGAGATTTTGCTAGAAAATGAATTAAGGCAAATTGTTAGTATACATAGTATACAGATAAATGCTACAGTTCCAAGAGCAAGTCTTTCACCTAGAGCCACTGTATGTTTTGAACTATTTTTCTTACGCGACTCTCTCTATCTTTATATCTATCTCCACCTCTCATTCTTCCCTCTACTGTTCTTCGCCTCTCCCTGTCACTACTATCTCTCTCTCTCTCTCTCTCTCTCTCTATCTCTCGTTGCTCGTCCTTCGCTTCTCACCGTTCACTACTACTATCTCTCTCCCTCTCTACCTCTCGTTGCTCACTCACTCATATTCTACTTCATCCCCCTCTTCTCCCTCTGCTACTCTTTCTCCCTACTCCTCGCTGGTCACGTGTGTCCGGTTGTTATTTCTTTTCGGTCTTGGACTCCCCAAGCTTTGCACGCACTTCTTCGCCTCTCCAGTTCGTGCTTTACAGTGTTCAACACACACACACTTCTCCACGTCTGACTGTACAGCCTTTTTGTTTGTTTATTTCACCGTTTCGTTTTCCTGTCTCGTTTTCCATGCGCCATTATCTTCCACGAAAAAAAAATTTAATTTGTGTTCGTGGGAAGAGCCATTTTAACGATGCGTCCTGCCCTAACTCTTTGAAACGCCGGTGTTTTAATGTTGGCAGCTGATGAAGGATATGTTTTCTATGTGGCCTGCTTGTTTGTTGTACCTTGTTTATCATTTTTTTCGTGTTCTTTGCAACGTCATGTACCCAGTTATGTATCTATATGTACATGTGGATGAAGGTATGTACATACATGTACACATATATGCATATACTCATATATTGTTTGTATCACACGATCGAACGCACGCGTTATCTTTACACAGTAAGTTTTGAACTATATATATATATATATAGAAAAAAATTAAGGTACTCAGAAATCTGGATGCTTGTACATTTACAGATTTTTATTAATGTCACATATTAAATAAAGCGCTTTTCACCTAATCGTGTAGGATTTTCAAATTGTTTTGAGAAGACCTTGCGGAGGGTCTCTTTATATAATTTTATTCAGTGTGTAGGGGTGGAGAGAGAGATATATAGGATAGTAAGAGAGGGTGAGGAAAAGTGAGAGAGAGAGAGTGTGTGTGAGAGAGTGTGTGTTTTTTTTTGTGCTGGTGTGTGTATATATAACGTAGATAAGTATATATAGATCAATACTCAAAAACAGATAAATGAGTAAATAAAAGAAAATAAGCTGAAAGAAAAGGAAAGTGGGGGATAGTGTTAAAGGAGGTGTACTTGTGTAAGAAGCATAGGTGTGACCCCATTCGGACTTGCGGTTGATGTTGGGTTTGTGCATACATATAAAGAAAAAAATCAAAGACTTGTCTTGGTCCAGAGATTGAGCTATGGTGGCCATCCATCATGCACATCAGTCTTTTACCTGTTCCTTCGAATCATTTATTCATTCCTCTATATAATTTGATTCTTTGATTTTGTGCATTGCCATACATCTGCATTTGGGACATGAGATGTTAGGCGGTTAATTACAAACGAAATTAAGGATAACTGCCCGTCTGTGACCACGCAAACTGAACGACTGCAACATACTTCTGTAACCTACGTTTCTAATATATCATTCAATGCAACATCGCTGTTATATTTTTCCAGCAGAGCACAAGGATGAAAACAATGTGCTGTAACAATGGATTAAATGTTCTTATACAGTATTTAGCTTGCTTCCTTTAAGTTTCACGTTTAAATCATTTCGTTGTCAATATTAGATCTCTTCTACATTCTGCCGAGTAATGAATACTATTTGTTGATAGTGTTTAACCCGAGCTCATTATTCAAATAATGTATATATATGACCACATTATCCAATATATCTTTTTATTTTTTGGCAACTTTGAAATGTTATTAGAAGTAGATTAAACAGCTATTTTCTAGAAGATCGATTGGCAGTTTAGAGGTTTCTCTTCTTGGCTTCGGTAAATACCTGTCAATTATTATGATCGATTTAATCTATTATACCTCTCCCCGAAATATGACGCAATGTTAGAATCAATATATTACTTGTAACAAAAGAATGCTTTGAACAACAGAGACGATATGCCTTGCCGTATTAAACTACCTCCATATTTAGGTTCTGATTTCGAATCAATCCCCGTAGTTTCGTATTTATTATATACCTTCCACAGGTCGGCACAATAACTATCAGTGAAGAGCTGAATCGTTCTACTCGAATATGCCCTCCCCAAGTTATGTGACACTGTGCCTCTTGAGAAAAATGGGTAAGAATAGTCAACACTGGGGAAGAATTCATATCTTCCTGGATTAATGGATAAATACCACTTAAGCACTGGCGTCGACTTGATCCATTATACCTCTTCATTTTGTTCCTAAGTTTAGAATCAATATATTACATGTTCACTGAGTCTGGGGTTGAAAGAATCGTCGGTATACCGGTGTAATGTTTTACAGTATTTATATTCATGCCACACCATTCAGATTTCGTTATCCTACATGGTGTACCCTTGTATTTTATGGACTATTCATTTTTCGCATACAAATTTGGCCTTAGGTTTACACAAAGATAATCCAGTATATTGCTCGGAAATATTTAGGACATCCATATTAAATATAATGTTTCACTTTACTGATTAAACATAACTTAATTAAAGAGATTTTTAAAAATATTACAATGTACAGAGTGCTACCAGAGAAATGGAGAATTGTTGAGAAGTAAGAAAATCGTTTTGTACAAAAATGTTAAATCAAGTTTTTTTTCTTTTCATTTTTATTTTTATTTTTTCCAATAAAGATGAAGTTTTTTCAGTCTTGCGTCACGTGTAACTGTAATACAATTAGACACCATTGATCAGCAAATTCATTGAGTTTCAACATTTCAATGCAGTTTAATTTCCAAGAACAAAATTACGATTTGATCAATGAAAAGTTTTAAATAACTCAAAAACTATGTAAAACCAGGATTAAACATGTCATTGTTGACTTTGACTTCTCTTGTTCTCGAGTTAAATGGTTTCACACAATAACGTTTGAAAATTCTACGTAGATGTTATTGCTATGAAAGCTATAAGCTATTGACAAACTGGAAGGTGTATATTAAGTGAAAATATATATATGAGGAGGTGAAGGTCTACATGAGTTAGCTATGAAGGCTGGAAAAACAGAATTCATTTTACTGAATGTCATATCAAAAATCTTGATTCATTAAAACTCTCTATTAGAACTGATGAATGTTTTAACCTTGATTTTAAAAATCGGTGGATTATCAGATTCGAATTAAGTGTGATAACAAAATATCACATTTGATTGGGCACTCATTCTCGCCCTAATAGTTTTGCGTTTGTGCCTATATAAAAACAATTTGTCCCTCAAATTCCGACAAAAACATGTTTATTTTATTGAAATAATATCAAGATATATGTATGCATGACATTAAAAATAAGAACATTTATAGAAAAGTGAATTGTCTCCATTTAAGTAATTAATTTAATTAATACAATAGATTTTCTAGTAATCATACAAGTAAATCATTAACACATTTTAAAATATGCATATCATACTACGGTTATTGGGACCCAAGAATAAACGGGGATCTTTTGTTGTTATAAACTTCTTCGCTGAAAATATCGATTTCTTTTTTGTTCAATAGTCGTTGAAGTAGTAAAATACATTTAAATATAATGATTTTATTCAAAAGCACGGTGACAATATTTGAAGAAGTAAAGTAATTCAAATCGAACTCTGTGAATGTCTAGTGCTTCTTTTATTAAGTTACAACAAATAAAAGGTAAAATAGTTATGATTGTAACATATGATGTAAGTCTATCTGAGAATGCATAAGTATGAACCTAACAACTATTCCCTTTCAATCAATCTATTAATATATATATATATATATATATATATATATATATATATATAAATATAGCACTTACTCTGTCCGTCATAAAGCTTATGTCGAATGTGACATTTGAGTCGTCCCAACGATTTGAAAAGGAGGCTGTAGATGTTGCAAGTATAAAGAATACGGTCAGTGCAGGTGGAATATTTGTAACCGATTTTCTCCTTTGCTCTGCACGGCTTGTCTGTTAAGACTGGTTGAAACAAAGTCTTTTGTACCATTTCGACACAACAATCTCCAATTTGTTTGTGCCGAGCTTGTTTGCTCAAAAGTATTGTGAACTATATTGACTGATGAGACGTTGGTCCTCAGCTTGTCCTTATATTCAAGCCATGGTTGACCAACATTCTTGAGGCCACTATCAAGCTGGCTATACATGGGTATTCCTTCGCCACCCATTCTGTCGACATGACCAGCGCAGCGCAGTTGCGACTTCGTAAAACAGCTTTTGATTCTACCAGTCTTACCCCTGCTGTGCAGGTCAACATTAGAATTCTGTCTATCGGTGTATAACCGGAGAATGTCCTGAAGCAGCCTTTGTAGAAGACGTCGAGTTGGTTAATGTGCCACCTATAGGATGTCCATGGTTCTGAGTCATACAAGAGAGTCGTAAGAATGGCAGGAACTGTGCTTTCGTTTCAAGTTTAATGCCCCTTCTATTCTTTAGGTGATGATAGAGTTTGCCAAATACATTAGTTGCTTTCGCAAGACTGTTGATGATTTCATTATCAAGGGAAGCGTTCGAGTTCCCTTGAGCACAAAATGGCTTCACATACTTTAGGATTTTCCCGTCAACGTGTGTAGGAATGTGAAGGAAACTGTGAACCGGCGGCTTCTGCATAACTCCTTGAATTTGCTTGCCAGTAGGGCAAGGTTGGTGGATTACTTTCGTCTTCTTTATGCTGATGGTTAAGTCGATGCCTTTAGATGCTTCAGAAAATCCTTCTAGAAGTCCTTGAGATTCCTCTAAGGAAGTCACTTCTAATGCAGCATCGTCTGCAAAAAGG
>NC_142940.1:64921884-64934384 GCF_046866305.1 Octopus bimaculoides
TATATATATATATATATATATATATATATATATACAAACTTATGTATACGCATATAAGTATATCAACTTGTGTGTGTATGTGTGTGCATGCGTGTGCATGACTATATTGTTCCGTTGTTTGGGGCTTTACTTACCTCGAAATAAAATTTTAAATGAATTCCTACACACAAGATGTTTAGTGAACGAATTTAGAATTTGAAATACACAAGAGTTTCTTCTATTATATTTGTATTGAAATATCAATTTTGATGCCTTTCCATATAAGTTTAAAAAATACTTACACGGAGAAAAGAAATAGTTTCCCAATTTTGTTAAAGAACATTCTATCCTCGTCTATTGTAGCAAAATCTCCATGTTTGTAAGCAAATATCAATGAGCGCCATGTGTAATTTTCCGTTTGATTCATTCGTTTGCTGTTATATTAAGAAAGCTTCTATTATTTGAAATCCTTGGCTAATATGTTTTCTTGCTTTGTTTTCTTCTGTGATATATTGTTCGACAACGATCTTTACACACTCGATAGACACTTTTATATTCTATTCAAGAAAAAGAACAAAAAGTATTCTTTCGGGGTACAATTTGATTTTTATTTAAATGATAAAATGACATTGTATACAAAGTTTATTACGGTAAATTACAACAGATAAGAACATTTAACTATTCTTCATGCATTTTCTCAGTTCGCAACATCCCCCGAAATTCACATATTAAAGAGTAAAATGTAATATCATGTCTTTGATTCTTACTCCTAACTTTTCATCACTCATCTGTAACGCACCACCTGAACATTGGTAGGCGTAAATCTCTGTTAGATATTTTTTACATCCTAGGTACTTTATTGTTGATTAAATCTATCTTATATACACTTTTAGTACTTACTTAATCGACCTCGAAAATCATTTCAGTTGGGTTTGAACTCAAAATGTATAAGAATAAACGTGCGTTGGAAAAAATATTTAAAAAATGCAAAACGTCCAGCGTCCTATCGTTTTTGCCATCCATCGCTCTTCGGGAGTATAAAGAATACTATTAACGATAATGATAGCGGCATGCAATAAATTTCTTAGAAAGGGGTATTAAGATAAAATCGTCAGAGTTAAAAGGTTTCAGCTTATTTTATCGAACTCAGATCGATGAAAGAGATTGTCAACATTATATTTCATCGCTGAAGATTAAAGTAAGGAACGAAATATTGAAAGGCATTTAATCCTGAACATTACTGTTTATGCTACTGCACTAGTCTCCTAATACTGTATCATTTTTACACGGCCGCTCGTTAAACTACACAAACACATATACACACAATGGCACATACTCAAACATACACACATGTGCACACATATATATGGACACACACATGCACACATACATATATATGAATATGAATGTTTATATATGTATATATATATGTGTGTGTGTATGTGCATGTGTGTATATGTGTACATATATGCAGACATTCATATATATATATATATATATATATATATATATATATATATAGAGAGAGAGAGAGAGAGAGAGAGAGATAGATAGATAGATAGATATAGATATAGATATAAAAGTATATATATATATATATATATATATATATATATATATATATATATATATATATATATATATATATATATATATATATATATACATGTCTATATATATGATTGCATATGTATATATGTATATATACATACATATACACATATATGTATGTATATATATATATATATATATATATATATATATATATATATATATATATATATATATATATATATATATATATATATATATATATATATATATATATACATACATATATGTATATATGTATGTATATATATCTTTATTGTTTATTCTCCTGTGTCAATTGATATAATATATATATGTATCTTTTCAAATGTCACAAAACAATAAAAGAAACTACATTTACTCGGTGATTCTAGACCAAATAATTTCTACTCGACAAATATTGTCAATATAACAAATTACAACAGTAACATTTAACATAACATTCTAAACCAGCAAAGTCATCTAAATATACTTAAGTTTAAAAAAAAAAAAGACCTGCATATGCAAATAAAACTGAATAGAATTAAAATAGCCGTCCATGTATCAGACATCATGTACACAGATTCTCGATAGGCCAATTAATGGATTATTTGTCTTGAGATAATATCTCTTATGGACTTGCTGAGTTACAACCCCGCAAAAATGTGGAAGACGAAAATCATCCCACCAGCACCCAGCATTATCTCTAGATGCATTTCGGCCTTTTTTTAAAAAATTCAAACCATCAAATTTGAAGCAGGATCTAATATACATACATACATACATACATACATACATACATGTATGCTTCCATGCATATCTATCTATCTATCTATCTATCTATCTATCTATCTATCTATCTATCTATCTATCTATCTATCTATCTATCTATCTATCTATTTATCTATCTATCTATAAACCATTTAATTTTGTGGAAAGAATTTCGCCTATAAAAAACATTCCATATTATTTATGGCAATATAGTCGATGAAAATATTATTGTTCGAAGAACAGCTAATTTTATTGGTTAAATTAACGTGTCAGCAACTTCAATTCTATAAACACTTGCAATCATAATGCAATATTCAAGTCAAATTAGATGAATTCATTGAGTTAAATACGAATTGACTTCCAATATTTTATCTAACGACACTAAAACAACTTGCTATTTTCTTTTCAATGTGAATTTCAATATTTAAAACTGTCTCTTGTCAGCTGAGAGACTTATGGCTCTTTTTTGATGGTTATCGAGTCCCTGATAGCTATATTATAAAAGGAACCTTTATTGTTGTGCTTGATGTTTTAGAAACAGCCACTAAATCTACCTCTGAAACCACCATTCTACCGTTTTGAAAAGAAAACCATACTGGATGACGTTGCGTGGACTACCTCACCTTTGAAATCAAGAGATGACATTGCTGTAATACTTTTTACGCAGATCTTTTTAGTCAGGTCTGGTCTGGAACTGCTCAGCAATAGCAGCAACAGCTGTTAAAAACTGGAAACTCGAAAAGCATTTCGACTGAAATCATGAAATAAAAATTATAGAAAATATTGGCAGCTATTTTTTGAACTCTCAACCGTATGTAATATTTTATTTGACCGAGCAGCTTATGGGATATTGTATACAACCAGTGAATATTCGATTAGGCTGAGCAAAAACTATACATTTCATCTTATTGATCAAGCATCTGTAAATTATTTGACGCCGGTGGATAGTATGACACCCAAATGTAAAGGCATTGTAGATGATTCGCAAATTTTTCATCGATTTCAGGATCGCCATCATTACTAATATTATTATCTTCACCTCACTTTCCCTCTTCATCATCGTAACTTCTCGAAGCAAATATAATAAGAGGAGGTAAACTTATACTACTACTCATGTGAATATCATGTATTATAAATCTTTCAGCTGTTATACCATGACTCAAAGACCTTGTTCATTTGGTTCGATTAGAAGCCTCATCGGTTTTATGAAATGTTCAACTTGATGCTTGAACATTCATACTCACCTCCTCGCATGCACACTCGCGCTCACAACGACATATTGTATTTAGAATATATTTGAACTGAAAACTTTCCAAACAGCCGTGTTTTAGTGTCGTTAGTGGCGGAGAGCGTGCATTGCTGTCGCGGTACACACAGAAATACTAATTAGATCGATGTCACATTTCATATCATCACAATATCCTTTTGTAAAATCAATTTGGTTTATGGTTGCAAACTTTTGGGCTACAGAAGTCTTCTGTTTCAGTATAACTTCATTCTTCATTCTAAAAAGTCTTGAAGATCTCGTAAATGGTAAAAAGCACAGCCCTTTTTTCTTTCCTAAAAGATGAGCATTTATGGCAGTAACAATAACAAAAAAATTGTGTATTGCTTTGCGGTACCCATCCGAGTTTTTTTTTAGCATCAACAACAGTAAAATTATATATTCAACGTTAGCGCTTTGATACAAACAAAATCCACCAGAACGAATAAAACACAACCATATTGCAGTATTGTTGCTTATTCCTCGGCTGCTTACAATGGTATTACTGGTTTAGTGCGAAATAATGTCGGTAGCTGAAAGCAATTTTTCTTGGATGTCGATATTACAGTGCATCATTGACAAACTATAAACCGACAAACCACTTTCGGTTAAATGTGTTCATTTCCCCATTGACTCGTTTTGTCATTAAACAGTAAGAAACCAATATTTATTATGGAATCTCTGACTAGACCGTGGATTTTATTTTCTTGTTTGTCAGAATAATCAAATTCCTATTGGTTGACTTTATGTCAATAGAGCATGATTAACGCCAATACTTGACGACATTCCTTCGTCTAGGGAATATTATTGGAAGATCCATGTTTTACAAACAGCATCGTGATCTAATCTATCAAATGCAATAACATTACATATAAATGGTATCCGGTTATATTGGTCTATATAAACAACTTGGTTTTATGTTTGCATATGGTAAGGAATCCTTTCATTAATATTCGTAAAATCCGAGATAATATTGCCGTTTCGGGAAAAAAAATATTTATATGTTACGCAAAACCATTTCTATTTTTATTTGTATGCTAAGCCAAGTCTCCAAGCAGTTCTATGAGCATATTGTACACTGGTAATATATTTCTGTAGCTAGCATTCGAACCTATACCTGATAAAGAGACAGTTCTTTGAACTCATTCTTTTCAATTTGGAGTGATGCTATTGTGTTTTCAGCCTTTGATGTTGTACAGGGGTTGAGAATATCAGCAATTCGCAATTCTAGACATGGCATTTATAGTGGTCAATTAATGGAACGTCTATCCAAAGCAAGTAAAACAGTTTAGATTTTTAAGTCTGCTGCAGTCTGTAGTAGGAGAGTAAATGAGAGTAAATACTTGAAAAAGTACTGTATAGAAAATATTTCACGTGATACAACCGAACGGCATTTAAATGATTCCACTTGCTTTTATTTCCATTCACAAAGATAGATTGACGGGTCGTAGTTTCTGTGTATTGAGAAGCGACTGATAATACATTGTTGCAATGAAGTTGATGGGAACTGAAAGTTAATGGTAGTTGGGTATCGATTCCTATTTTATTTTAACTAATATTATTTATATTTATTTTTTTCAATGCTACTTACATGAATGTTATAGTGATATTCTGTTAGCTCTATAGCTGTTAATCTAAAGCCAGACACATAAAACCGAGATACATTGACACAGTAAAATGTTATATCTCCGAAATACCTAAGATATAGAGAATATGTGCAGAAATGGAATAATCTAACAAGCCATTTGCTAACTCCAGCACATAGCTTTGTTTGGCGAATTAAGAGAATGCTATTTTCTACGATTGTTTTTCAATAACTCTATTGGAATATTTGCTTCAACATTACGCATTTCAAATTGTCAAGCCGTGTAAAGCAAGCAGTAAACTATTTAACATCAGTTTCAATTCATAAGCGATGCAGTTTCGATATATGAATTCACTAAAGTCTTTCCATACAAAGTAGGCAGCCCCAAAATATGTCATCCTTCTTCTAAAAAGGAAAAAAAAAAGGGCATAGTCAAAAGAGTTTTATTTCACATAATAGTTTTCTTCAAGAGGGAGAAGAGGGAAGATGAGTTTGGAAGGTCTTCAGTGTAGTTAGGTTCCTCGTAAACAATCTTATTTTTTAACATATGTCAATTCAATATAATAAAATATATTTTCTTATGTTTAGAGTACACTTTTTATTGTTTATTCTTTTAAACCTTTATATACGGGCTTCTGCACATTTTCCTTCGCTCGCATTTCACATTTTCCAGCCTTACACGTTGGTATAATTCATTTTCCGAATGTAATACGCACTGGGATCGAACCTGCAAAATTGTGTTTTCGTAGCGAACTTCGTAACCACATAATAAATACATAAAGGGGTTCCATTTGTTTCGTTTTGACCCTGGAATAAATCAGAGAATTTCCTTCTTATGTTTAACAACACAATCTTTAGCACAATCGTCATTTCATACTTACTTTTCATTCACTTCGTTGTCTGCCAATCTACGTGCACACATTGAAATATCGGTAAAGCAATAAGTTGAAAGATTAAAAACAAAGCAAACCTCAACAAACTTTATTTGAAAATTAAAAACTTAAGAAAAAAAGAAACTATAGCTTACTATGGATTCCTATTCCTAATAACAACAAAATTAAGAATAACTGCTTTTGATTATACTCGAGTATTATCGTTGATTTCCACGTGCATTTAATTACACTTTTGAAACACTGCGGTCAACTAAGATAACATTCTATCGATGAACCGTTTAAGAACCATGTTGTAACCATAACTACGACTATATCTATGGCATAAAGATACTAGTGTGTAGCTTGAGTTAGATTAAGTCGCTATTTCTTGCTAGTCGAAATACCACTGTTACTTAATCTTTCAGGTTTACGTTCCTCTCCTCATTGATTTTTGTTTGTTACCATTTTGTTATTCTTAATGTCGAGAAAGTGTTTCCAGACTTATTTATTCATAGACTGGTCTCTATTGATAATGGTCATCAGTCGTTTACACGAAGCAAATTTACTTCACCCTCGGCACGTGTTTGCTTACATTGTAATGGATATCGTTGAGCAACTTTCATTTCTTTCGAATCGGCACAGTGGTGATGAAAGGATTGGTGCAGCCACGGTATAAACACTACATTCATGGCTTTCTCGTGGTTACCAGTTCAAAGAGAGCGAGTCAAACGGAGGGAGAGAGAGAGAGGGAGAGAGAGAGAGAGAGAGAGAGAGAGAGAGAGAGAGAGAGAGAGAGAGAGAGAGAGAGAGAGATGTGAAACGCCCCAAGTACATGAACGGAATATTATTTATCAATCTCGAGGGAATAAAATGGCAAAGCCGTAATCAACGTGATTTTAATAGAGAACGAAGAGGGCCAGAATAAATAGCACACAGTATTCTAGCCATCCGAATGACTTCCAAGTCATCGCCTTCCTTCAGGTGCGATCGTCAGCAATTTGAGAAAAAGAGTGGAAAAGTTTTAATGAATAGATATTCAACAATGAAACTATTCACTTTGATCCATATCTCGGAAATATACTCTCGCGCTCTCGTTTCGCATTGAAACAAAATACATTTGAATTTGAAATATGAAGTCTATGCTTGCATGTATGTATGTCATTATTCAGTTGATTTAAAGATTTCTTGCCAGTAGAGAAAGAATCAGTTTCTAACCTAGATCCAAGGCCCCTTCATTGAAATTTCAACAACAGCAACAGGATATTGTTGTTTGTTTGTATGCATGTGTGTATGTATGTGTGTATGTATGTATTATGTATGTATGTGTGTATGTATTATGTATGTATTATGTATGTATGCATGTATGTGTGTATGTATATGAGTATGTATGTATTATGTATGCATGTATGTATGTACTACTTGAGTTAGTACCGGTCCACCTGCCAAATGATAGCCCGATTAGATGTTTCATGTAAATATTTACAACCCAGTAGGCTGGTCCTACCACTCCGGCTCACGAAATTTTTTCCCCACGAGAGTTCCGGACTCCAGGTATAATCTCATTTGCATATATAGTTTTTGAAACGGTAAATTGTCGTTTAACGGAAATTTCGCCAGTATTAACCTCAATGAAGTAAATAAAAAAAAACAGATATAATTTCAAATTGAGTTAAAAGTAGTTTTTTGAAAACATGCTCCGAATGAATTTTCTTGGAATACTATGATGTTGCGTTACTCTCCTGTTGGATCTTCGACTTTGCAAACAAGAATTACTTTACTTTTCTGCATCTAGATGAGTTTTAGTTTTCTGACTAATTTCCAATTTCTCAGCCAGACGTTTGATCAAAAAACATTTCAGTTTGGTGGCGTGATGTATTTTGTAAAGCTTCGACACAAAAGCATTTCCTCTTCATTGTGTTGTCATATTTGTGATCAAATTTTATGGTGCTAGTAATAACAGTTTTTAAATATCAGATATTTGATATTGTAGTTTTGCTTAAACTTCCAAGACAATTTGTAATTCTAACAACTAAATTTTTGCGGCTTGTTAACCGCTAGGTTAGCTTTTCCCTTTATAAAATAGTTTGATCTCTGACGGTTATGATGATACTTAATCTTGAAGATAAAACTGATTTCATGCTGAATTTCAAATCATAACTTTTGTTGATTAATGATATTATCATGTGGATCCACTACATCACTGCAGATGAAGACATTCGCTAAAAAGTAATGATCCGTAATTCAAATTTACCCTGTAACAATGTTTTCCTTACTGTTCCTCTCAATGATCAGAGATCGAAAATAATGAAACATTAAATTTTATCACAATAAGAGAAGACGAAGAATTCAGATATGGATCAATAATAATAATAATAATAATAATAATAATAATAATAATAATAATAATCATACTGTGGCTCTCATGGCTTTTGATCTGGACTGATTGGAGTTGTTATGTACGTTGTTTTTGTCTTGGTATAAAAGATGGGCTACAGCAAATATTTTGCTCAGTACCACAGATTTGCTTGTCAGTTGTTTGACTTTAACCAGTTGAGCATGTCCCTTGGTGGCTGACGATACGTGCATCCCTGATCATGAGCAGAAGTAGTGGCAGAGCATCATAGCCATGTGCTGAGAGGAATTCTTTGGAGTTTGGATAATTAACCTTTGGAAACACGGGTGTTTTGTTAAACACCTTTGAACAACCCTTATTCAGGGACTTTTTGAGTGGGATGGGCGGCTTGACGTGAAAAACATTCTTACTGGGCCCCACCTGCAAGGTCATGTGCTGTTTATCTTGATATGAGATCACCATATTGTGCACATGTGGTTGTGATGCATGTGTCTGGTATATCCTTATCAGACAGGTAGTCATGGTGGGTATACTGGGCTTCGTATATTTTACCCCAGTGTCACTTTGATGGCATGCACTGCTCTCTCACTCAATAATAATAATAATAATAATAATAATAATAATAATAATAATAATAATAATAATAATAATAATAATAATAATAATAATAATAGGCAAGCTCTCCAGACATCAGAAAATAATAGATCAGTCTCAATAAAATAGATTATTTAAACAGACGACCAACGCCCTGATAATGATAATTATTAGGAAAAAGACAAATTAAGAGAACCTATGGTGAGTGAGGAATATATTGGCTTCAGAATGCCAGAAACAATTTCGGCAATGCACTCGGGAGCAGTTGCAGTAGTTCAGTATGGCGTTACAATCCTGAAGTGGACAGAGGCGGCGTTAAGGACAGTTTGGACAGGAAAACAAGCTTCCAACGCTGCATGGAGCCCATAATCCTCGTGCAGACACTGATCACCTGAAGAGAGCAAATGGAGGAAAGGGACTGATAAGTGTGGAAGATTGCGTACGTATCGAATTCGAGAGTTTAGTGAGGTTCCTGGCCCAAAGTATGGAAATCTTGCTAGTGACAGTTAGGAACGAAGGAGTAATGAGAGCAGAGTAAAAAGGGAAAACAAAAAGAAGTACAAAAAGGACATGAAGAAGCATTACGTAACAAGGGACTACACAATCAATTTCATGGAGAAACAACAGGAGTTTCTGGAAAAAAATAGGTGGGATTTGGCTGATGAAAGGAACACTGTGTATGAGCAGTGTAATAAGCATAGAACGAAAACAGTGAAATATCCTCCATGTTGATTTCTTGTTATTCTTCATGATATACTCTTCACACTTCATTTATCATTGTCTACATCACAAAGGTTGCTGTAATGTACATTACTTTGTATCCACACTTATAGAGTTTGGAGTTTAATAGATTATATTGAGCACTAATCTAATTTGTTATATATAAAGTCTTTTGTGTAGTTAACCATACATACATACATGCATACATACATACATACATACATACATAAGCTAAACCCACCCAAAGACACATACACACATATATACATGTGGTCAACCAAACGAAACACTCGGATATGAGGAAACAATCCAGTTTAGCAATTTACCAGTGTAAAGATTATATTTATGTGTGTGTGTGTTTATCTCTATATGTACACAGACACACAAAGAGATACTCTTACACACAGACACAAAAACTGTAAGATTGATTGTGTAAGAGAAACATTAGTCGTAGTAATTTTGATGCTAGTAATGGTAAACAATTGTGGGAGAGATGAAACCAAGCCTGTTAGTACGGTTTGGTTACAGGTTGCAGATAGTCCGTGACATTTGTTGCTGCTGTTTTCTTCGAATTACTTCTGAATTCAAACCATAGCAGCGTAAGATTGTGTTGCGATTCAGTGGAGCCTGAAATCCAAGGCTATTTTTCCTGGTAACTATGATTAGAAATAACGTTATCATAAAAGCTAACATAGCATGGCTAAATTTAATATGATGCTTTTATTGGGAAGAGAAAGAGAGAGACAGAGGAAATGGGAGCAAAAAGGCTATTGAATTATTCCATTCACTGATAGTTACTACATCAAAGCCGGTCTGCTTGTCGATTGATGTAGTTTGAGATGACACTTCATTCGGCAGTTTTCTCAGCAGAACAAAAACTTTATAGAAAGCAGGACAATCATCAGAAAATCAACAGTCTCTATGGAAGCTATGTAAAAAGCAGAAAACTAATGTATGTAGTGAACTGCAAAATATTTCGTATCAGACAATGACATAGATAATATATACTTTTTCCATCTTTGGCCAGCAGAAGAAGAAGAATAAGTGATTAATCTGACAAACAGACATTGCAATACTTTAGAGCTACATGTATTTAAATATAGAAGTGGTGTGTGTGTGTGTTTGTGTGTGACTGCGTGTGTGTGTGGTACAATGTATGCCAGTGATTTCCTGTGCGTGGGCGATGTCTGTATGCACAGATACATGTGCACATACACACGCACACACATACTAATACACACACACATACATATGTATGTATCCATATATATATATATATATATATATATATATATATATATATATATATATATATATATATACGTATAGGCTCACAGGTATATTTATATCCATCTGTCTAACTAATAGATAGATAGATAGATAGATAGATAGATAGACAAACAGACAAATAGACAGATAGATCAGTGTAGTTAGAATAGACTAAATATTGCCAACTTAGAAGGAGAGGACTTGGAGAGGAAATAAATTTTGTGGGAATTGAAAGGTTCAACGTGTCAGTAACCGGAGACTACTGAATAATGGAGAAATGGATGGTGGTCTTTAATCACCGATCGGTTTGGCTTAAAAGTTCTTGTGTCGTGTGTGGAGTGGTTAGCTTTCTTTAAAATGGTCTTTGCGTTTTTTTGGGGTTTTGCGTATTTTTTTATGTGTAGGTGTGTATTTATGTGTATGTTAATACGATCAACAGGAAACTGTGATTTTAATTTCCATAAAACACGACCTACTGGAATTTAGCTATTTGCCACTTTGGTAACTTATATAGATTGGAAAACACCTTCCAGTATAGAAGATAGAATTTATGGAATCGAGATAGAATTCGAAAGTCATATCAGAATGATTAATAAGTATTCGAATAGTATCAAGGAAAACAACATCTGGAACTAAAATACGAAAGGAACAAAAGAGAATATTATATTAATGTGAATGTTGACGACTTTGTTGAGATCGTTTGTCTCGTCTGTAAATTGCCGAAGTTAAGAATATAAATTCTTATGAATAGTGAAAAATGATAATATCATTAGCGTAAAGAAATTTACATAATTATAAGAGGAAAATATATTTGCAGGCATAGCTCTGTGTTTAACAAATTTGCTAAATAACATGCAGATGAATTTGAAATATCAAATTGATAATTTGGACAAAAGCTTTCAAAATAGCCTCGAGACAATACACACACACACACACACACACACACACTCGCGCGCGTATTTGAATATATATGTGTGTATAGGTGTGTGTGTATACGCACATAAACACACGCTTATGTACACTTATCTGTGTCCATGTTTATGTTCTGTCCACCAATATTTCTAAATTTTACATTTTGTGATTTGACAAGAAGTGACGTAATATAAGCACAATATAGAAAGGACTACCAGTAAGGGCCATGTCTATAATTCAAAACTTCAGAAAAATGTCTTCCGTCTATACCAGTACTTAGACTTATGTTTCTCACATTAGCACTATACTGCAAACGTTTGGACAGGAATGTACTTAATTGTAATATCTGTACCTCTCTCGTATTAATTTTATTGATCGCTGAAAGACGAACAGGAAAACTAACTTCAGTGCCATTCTCAATCCAAAACGTACAGGAGAAACATTTATAAATTGCAAAGCAATTTCTTTTGCGCTTTTATTTTCTCCCGAGAGGAAAATATAATACTACACACACACACACACACACACACACACACACACACACACACACACACACACACACACACACACACACACACAGCATACAAACGAGTGTGCACAGGTGGATTTCAT
>NC_142940.1:64939384-64969384 GCF_046866305.1 Octopus bimaculoides
TGTTGTTGTTGTTGTTATTAACCTCTCTTGGCAGCTCCGTCAGTTCTGCCACACACCGTGTGCAGAAGTAATATGACTGATAGCAAATATTTTGAAATAAAGATAGTTTGAAATGGCTGACGAACTAACTAAACGGTGTTAAGTAGTTAATCCAACCCATCGGCATGATTTTGTTCAAATGTTGCAGAGATTAATTCTTTCTTCTGTCCAACTGGACTTAAGAAAATCAACATCGGAAGTCTTTTTAGTCAAGCATTTTAATGAATCGTTCTTCAAAACATTACTAAATTACAACTAATATATACAGTTTGTATATATATTAAGTAAATGTGAAAATAATTTAGAAGATGCACATCGATAGATATTGCATTAATAGGTGTAACTTATTAGACCACACGTGGTTAACATTGCAGTCATTATGTGTCGCGGGAAAATTATTTTGATTGATCACTCCTGCTGTGGGCAAATCAGGAGTGAAAGTCAACAAGAAAAATATATTGCTTTTATACTCTATTTATCCATTCTTTGGAGATAACGATGCAAATTGACAAAGTAGGATTTGAAATATGAATGGCTCTAACGCAGGCTTTTCCATTTCACACTTCGGTACAAGACGTAAAATATGTAATAGACGGTAATGGCATCGTGTCATTTCTCCAAGAAAACTGAGACATGGATTGATTTCAATGAAGGATTGAAACACACTTGCTGATTAAACTACCAAAGTTTTACATCTTGTATTTCATTGCCCACTTAGAAAAAGAAGCATTACGTTCGAATCAATAACCAAATAAGACCTAATCTAATGAGTAGCATTCTTGGTATTTAACACAAGTTGCAACAATTGATTGCAATGCAAATGAATTCCAAGATAGTGAAATACGTTCTCTCTAATATCTTCAGCTTGGGACATTGCGAAGCGTCAGTGTAGATGGTATTTGTTTTCATTAGAAGCAGACTGGCGAGGCGTCGGCAACATCATATCAAATGAAATTCTCATGCAAAGCCTCTTTCATTCGTGTCTCAAAACTACTTCTTTCCGAATGTTAATGACATAATAACATTTAAAGAAAATCACAAGTATCACTTCTTACCATCTCACTCCATTTTTCATTTCTCCAGTGAATCGTGCTTAATAAAGAAATCATTTTATTTGATATATAATAGTTCTTTTCTGAAGTGTATTAAATAAACGTTGGGCATTTAGCAAAACCTATCAAATTCATTGGCAATTTTCGCTTAACTAAAGTAATTTAGAATACTCTACAAAAGAGAGCGTTGCTACACATACTGGACGTTGGGGCAGCGGTGAATAAAATCATTAACACTTGAAATTAGGAAACGCAAAATAAATTTCTTTTGACGATGTAAATGACCAGATTTTCTTCGACTGGTATAATGAAAAGTATCGAGTTCAATTCCAGTGCATATTTAGCAATTATTTAGCGAATCTTGGGAGACAGGAGGCAAAATCATCTCCGATGAGTGTTGAAACAGTAATTGATATAGACAAATCTTTACTACTGTTACTGTTGCTACCAATACCGCTGCTGCTGCTGCTGTTGTTGCAGCTCTTGTTGTTGTTGTTGTTGCTGCTGTGTGTTGTTGCTGCTGCTGCTTCTGCTGTTGTTATTGTTGTTGCTTACGTCATTTCAACCTTGGAATGATCAAAGATATCTCATCCGTGATCGTCAACTCGATTAAGTTCTATGCAGGTAGGGCGGCTGTTATAATTGCATAACTGTCATCGATTGCCACTGCAGGCAGCAGCAGCAGCACTAAGAATTGATGGATACAACACTGACGTGAAATACTGAAAGATTTTCTGCTGCTAAAACTATTCCACTGGTAGATTACTATCCAGACTAGATCTACAATAGTCTCCAGATAAGCATTTCTGCTTTTACCCGGCTCAGCTCACGTTCGATTTCAGACTTGCGAATGTCATGTTTTTATGTAATATATATATAAGCCTAAGTCAGTTCCCCGTTGATACGGTGTATACCATCAGTACTGATATCAGAATGGACTTCGGACTGAGAAAGTGTGGTGCGTTAGTATTGAAGAGAGGCAAAATCAAATGTATGGACGGGGGAGGCTATGAAGCAGATAGAAGAGACGGGCTATAAGTACTTGGGGATTTTGGAAATGGATAAATTGATGGAGAAAGAAATGACAGAAAAATTTAAGGTGGAATACTTGTGCAGACTCACACACACACACACACACACACACACACATATATATATATATATATATATATATATATATAATTAAGTGCTCCATATATCCGAGACAAACGATAATTAAAGTGGTAAGTTCAAGAACAAAGTGTAGGTCAATCAACAAATTCCCAGACGCAAAATTTTAAACACATTTTAAAAAACTCACATACATTAATACATTTTAATATAGATCAATAAGTACCACAAATAAAAATATAGATAAAAACATAGATTAAAAGAATGTAACAATATTCGACGTGTAAACAAGATAAAAAAGTTCGAGGTGTAAATAAAGTAAAACATACGTGGATTATGCAAACAAGAGAAGAAAAAAAACTTCTTTCCCATTCCTCTTCCCTCTCCTCATCTTTCGACTTATTCTTCTCCTTCTTGTACATCTTTCTCGCTCAATGTTTTAAGGATTTGTCACCATAGTTTTGCTATGAGAATTACTTTAAACATACATATGAATGAGGAATATTTAACCACTTCCAACTCACTTTCACGAGTAGGAAATCAGTTGAACTAATATAATCGAATCTGATTGATACACTCCCAAGTGTATGCCATAGTGAACCAATAACACTTCATATTAGAAATACGCTTCTTAGTTGTTTTAAATATCTTTAGCATTCCGTGAAGAAACAATAAATTAGATATTTTGAGAATACTAAAATATCAATCTGGGTTTTAATTGTAATGATAGTAAAATCTGAAAGTGGTGTATTTGGAAGATAATTATTTAGAATATACATTAAAACAATATTTGGATAAGGAATATAGATACACTTCTAAGACTACGAAATAGTAATGGCTAAAATAGCTTTTAATACTTCCTCAGCTCAATTGAGGCTAAGAAACAACAACAATAGAAACAAAGAATTTCCACCTAGGATACTTCGTGAAATATTATCTTCAAAACACGATTACGTATGAAACAAAATGTTACACCGACATGAGCATATGGTTAAGACGTTTATTTGTTTTTCAAAGAAATGTGACCATTTTAGAGAAACATTATCAATCGCGTATAGTTAAAGTGTATTTTTGTAACTTATAAACATCTCTGACCCAAACAAGATCGGAGATGAATCATATCGACTCATATGAGTGGGTAAAATCATAGAACTCTGCGAAGAGCTCTTGCAGTTCCAAGGAATGGTGATTTTTGTAGGTGTTCTATCTTCACATTTACACCAATCTTTTTGTGTCACGTTGGTAGTTGAGTGCTGATACACCCAAGCGCGCCAATTACTATTGGTATCTCTACAGAAATATGGAAGGAGTCACTTTTACACTGAAGAGAAACCGCTTAAATTTAAATAAGCTATGTTGTGTATTGAGCGTTAATAAACATGAGCGTTCTTCTTCTACTTGCATTTGTAGATAAGCCTCCGAGAGGTCGAATTTTGAGAAGAGTTTCCCTCTATTCAATTTTGCAAACGCCTCCTCAGGACTCGGTAATGAGTAATGTGAAATTAAGCAATCAATCAAACCTGTTGAAAACTCTGCACCAACTCTTGACTCGTTGTTTTTCTATTTTTCGTAGACCGTAGGCTTCTCGAGTCTTTCATGTCTTTGTTAACCTGATCTATTGTCACGAACGGTACATTCCGTTTTGGCTTAAATACAAGTGTATTTAAATACAGTTTCGGCTTAAATACAGGTGTATTCCAGAAGTTGAGTACTTCCAACTACTGAATTGTTTAGCATATATATTTTTGCCGCTTTCATTTGGTCACGAAGTGTTACATTACATACAAATTCACCGAGAAAATGCAATTTTCTGCCCGTAATTCCATGTACGACTTTTGTAAATTTAATTAATTTCAGCTTATCAAAATACTTCCAATTTTCTTCATTTATAATGGTAATATCACTCTCAGTGTCTCACTGCATTTTTATTCTGATATTTTTTATTTCCACATTTACGAATTTTTTCTTTGCTACATAACATACGGTTTATGTTTTTCTTTGATGCAACGTTTTGTCAACTTGATTTTACAGTGTTTTTATGCATCCAATTTTTCCACAACGGAAGCATTCCACTTTCTTAAATGGACAGCTTTTTCTCAAGCTTAGACCTCCACATGAAGAGCATAGGTTTTTTTTTTGCCTGATTCTCGACCTGTTTTTACTGTATTTTAGTACTCACTTGATTTCTATTCTATTTCGCACTACTTTCACTTTGGTGCAATCTTTATGTTCAACTTTCCCCCGAGTCGTGTCTTAAATTTACTATTCTTTCACACTCTTTTGACACTTGTTGCAAGGTTGGTTTTGTTCCAGCTTAGCGAGAATTCTTGTTCTAACTTCTGCGAATGTCTCTGTAGTTAGGCCCTGAGTAAATATGAGGCACTTGAACTTATGTGGCGTCAATTCGTCCAGCTTGAACTTTTCACATTTCCTGTTAACTCTACCAGCATATGTTATGTAGTCCTGCTCGTTGTTCTTTCTTAAGTTCAAATATTTCCAGCGTGTATTGAACAAAGTTCTTTTCTCGTTAAATATTTTACTCAAGATATCTATTGTATCTTAAAAGTTTACCAGAAGGTTTTTTACGGGAGTACGCAATTTGCTGTAACGTTCATGTTCTTCTCTTGGTGCCAGTTTTCTTAGATTTAGACGAGTTTTCATATTGTCGTCCTACTCTTTGCACTCCTTATTGAAGATCTGTTCGTATCTTTAATAGTACGCTTCGAAGATAACTCCTACGTCTGGTTCGTACTTAAACTCTGTTATCGAGTTAGCAACATAATTTGGCGAGGACATTCTTTCAGCATTTCCTGTTGACTTGCTATTCATTAATTGCAGCATTTATTGCTGCAATAGTAATTGTTGTTGCTGTTGTAGCTGCTGCTGTTGTTGTTCTTTCAGTTGCTGTTCTTGATGATTTTGCAATTCGACCAAAGCAGCTACCAACATGGCTGAAAAAGATCGGTACAAGTATGAAAGTAAATCACCTACAAAAATCAGCAGTGGTTCTCTAAAATTGGCCATGGACTGGTTTCTTTTCGATCTATCTGACCTTTGTGCTTTGTATTTCAGTCTTGTTCTTTTCTTCTATTATGCGCTTCAACAGCTATTATTTATTATTATTATTATTATTATTATTATTATTATTATTATTATTATTATTATTATTATTATTATTATTATTATTATTATTATTATTTATTATTATTATTATTATTATTATTATCATTATTATTATTATTATTATTATTATTATTATTATTATTATTATTATTATTATTAGTAGTAGTAGTAGTAGTAGTAGTAGTAGTAGTAGTAGTAGAAGTCACTGCTGACGAAGGAGATATATTTTACAAGTCTCTCTTCGAAGTAATAGAATGTTCCGCCAAAAATACTCTCATAGAAATTCATGCATTTGAATTTCCCATTACAAGGGCTGGCAACAAAATAAGAGTTGAATTTTAATTTAGATAATTTTCTTTTTCTCTTACCTCACCAACATTAAAAGATCGTGAACATGTCATGGTGCTCCACTAAAATGAAAATCGAAAACTTGAAAATAATATATTTTGCACATAAGAAGCAAAAAAAAAAAAAAAAAAAACCAGAACACTAATGAAAATATCCAGAGAGAGAAAAACACTATCATCTTTACTAAAGCAAGCAGAAATCGTGTCGACAACATCATCATCGTCATCATCATCATCATCATTCACAACAAAAACAACAACAGTATGACAACACATATTGCTTCGGGCGAAAACACGAACAAGAATAAACATTAGATAGTGGATTGTGTAAAAGGAAAACCCCCGGCATGATACATTTTCCAAAGAAATCAAATGCAAAAGTAATGTTCTGTACATCAATCTAGGGCTAGCTTTCTGGGAGGAATTACAAAGGTTTCTGAGAAGAGAAAAACAACATATCTCTGTCTTATGGAAGTTGTAATGGAAGGTCTCATTTTGTCCAAAATCGAAATAAAGACAGCCAAGAGAGTTTTTAAGTGAAATATCCTTCATTTAAAAAGGAAAATCAAACAGCTCGATGTGTAAATATTTAAAAGCATTTCCAAACCGAAATAATAAGCAAGCACCTACTCAATATTTTTCCGTGATATTTAGGAATGAGAAATACAGAAGTCACAAACATATCGGCGATGATGTCCGCCTTGCTGTCTTGTAGTTAATTGGAAAGTGTATGCATAAAATTTAACCATATGGGATCGAATGTGATCACTTTAGACACACTAGCCCTCACGCCTTTACAAGACAGATAAGGACTACCAGAACTGTGAATCGAACAAAGTGGCGAAATCGTAAAGAAGATTATCTAACTTATGTGCGACGAAATCTCAATTAAAATTATTCTGTATAGAAATTTAAAAAGGAAAATCAAATCAACAGTCTCAGATCCTATGTTAAGACTGAGCATAACTGGTGAATCGTCCAATGCAAAATGCTAGCTTCAATCCTAGAAGCAATCATGAGACCCGCAATCTCACTTTACCATCACATTCAATGAAGCCAAATACATCCAGTTACAGCAAAGATTAAAAAAGTGATGAGATGTCACTTTCTCACCGCATCATTGGCCATCAACCGACGAGTTCAACAACCTAACAGAAGGGGAGCGAAGGAAAGCAGACTTGGCAAAACAAAATACACACACACACACACACACACACACACATATATATATATATATATATTAATAAACACAATATATGTGGGTACGTTTTACTATATGTATGTATATATATATATATATATATATATATATATATATATATATATATATATATATATATATATATATATATATATATAGAGAGAGAGAGAGAGAGAGAGAGAGAGAGAGAGAAAGAGAAGGAGAGAGAGAGAGAGAAAGAGAAGGAGAGAGAGAGATGCTCATACATATTTAAATGATAAACCTCTGGAAAGTTTTACAGATTTTTACAGTTCCAGTGATGGGTTGGATTTGTAGTCTTCGAATTGACTTTCTCCTTTCTCGTTTTGAGAAGCCTAATTTCTCAAGATTGGTATTTAGGCAGTGTGTTATATGTCACAGGGCTTCAATAATTACAGGTATAAACCTGAACTTGTTATCTGGATAGAGTAACTGCAGATTTCTCAATAGTTCAGCATAGGTGTTCTTTTTTTACACTGATCTTCAGCTTTATGTTAACATCCGCTGGGCAGCTGATTTCCCCGTGTGTGTGTGTGTGTGTGTGTGTGTGTGTGTGTGTGTGTGTGTGTGTGTGTGTGTGTGTGTGTGTGTGTGTGTGTGCATGTGTGTGTGTATGTGTGTGTATGTGTGTGCGTGTGTGTGTGTACTTATATGTTGTTTTGCTTGGCTGTCATTTTGACTTCACAAATACGGGGAGCCAGCCTTACACTATTGTTGATTTAGTTGACAACATAATCTACACTAGTTACATGTGTTTATGGCAAATTTAATAGAATATATCTTCATTTCTGTGGCTGATTTTCTATAATAAGCATTCGACCAAACCGTTAAATAAATGTTAAACTGAATTAAGAATAAACATTTTCATATTCTCTCTCTCTCTCTCTCTCTCTCTCTCTCTCTCTCTCTCTCTCTCTCTCTCTCTCTCTCTCTCTCTCTCTCTCTCTCTCTCTCTCTCTCTCTCTTTCTCTCTCATACACACACTTTCTCTCTCCCCCTCTCTCTCTTTTGCTGAGTATTTCGATGGCTTCTTAAAACAAATTGAATAACAACTGTATTATGTTTTAATTCCTTTAGTGCTATATTTCTTTCATTCAATCTTTGTTCCGAAATCTAATTTTCACTCACATTTATTTTTCTTTCTATCTCATTTTATATCTCTCCATCCAAGCCTCCCTAGAATACATTTATTTAGCCTATTCCCGCTTCCTACTATGCCATACGTCACATTGCAATCACTATGTTACATAGCTTAGCGGTTAACGTTTAGTGTTTTGCACTAACGATTACGAGATCGTGGGTTCGATTCCCAGACTTGGCGTTGCGTTATGTTCTTGAGCGTAGCACTTTATTTCACTGTGGTCTGTAATCATTTCATTATATATATATATATATATATATACTACACACATTTTTTTCTCCTTGTTTCTGTCCTTATTTCTTTCTGAGTTCCACTTTGACTCTCTCGTCACTGATGAAGAGGTATACTCTTTATGTTGCATGTCTCGTTTCTCTGTTTGTTTTTTTTTCATTGTTCGAAAAAAATTCGTTTTCTGTTTTCGTTTTTATGTTTTTGTTTCTCATTGTGTTTAACGTTCTTTTGATGTCCTGCAACCATATATGCATGTATATATACATATATATGTAGATATGTACATATATGTATGCATATATGCATATATCTATATATTATCTCTCTCTCTCTCTCTCTCTCTCTCTCTCTCTCTCTCTCTCTCTCTCATATATATGTATATATGTCTGAATGTACAATTTAGCCTCCTTTTCACATTCCTTCAATGTCTTCTTTCCAGCGCCTCTCTCGTTCTACATTTAAACATCCCTTGATGCTTGCCTCTTTCATCTCTGGCCTTCATTTCTTATTTTCTCTTTTCATCCTTGTTTCTTACCCCCACAACCCTTGTCTCTACATACCTCACCTCCAATTGTTCCTCTCTATTTTAGTTATTTTACTCCAACTCACTATATATTGTTTAGTGAGATTTTCATTAGGGCCGAAATAGTACCAAACTTATGATGCTAAAAGAAGCAGCAGCGTTGGGAGATAATGGACAATGTTTATGTTACTATCAATCACGATTTAATTTGACTCTATAAAAGATATAAATACACCAAAATTCTTTTGGGAAATATGTTGTCAACGCAAGGAAGTAAAACAATTTTTTAACAGAGTTGCTATTTGTTTCCAAGTAGAAGGTAGTCAAAAAACATATTAGTTTCATTGAAATATTAATCATAGCGCAGATCATCGATTATTCTTAAACTTGATATCAGTATCACTTGAAATGCTTGCAATTTAACCCCTGGCCGCCCTCAAACGAACACACATGCCTATATTCGAAGGGTACTGATCTGACTATGTTTAATATGCTCATTCTGCAAGCTCAAAATTTCTTCTTCGATTAACCTACGTCGTACATAAACTGTTTTCTACTGTAACATTTCCTTGAACAATTCTATGCGAATAGAATTTGGCAGATGGAAACTGTGAAGAATCTTGTCGAATGTATAACTTTGAATAGTATTCGCGTAGCGATACAAAAGTCACTCGTCAGAGTTTAATCAAGAAAACTTTGCTTATTATAGGAAGGCTTGCACTACAGTTTTGTCTTTACGAATGTTATAATCATGAATTCTTAATGTACAAAACAAGAATATATCGATATCTCAATGTGTGGTCTTCTGTTCTTGAAATATTTTACCTTCTCTGCCGCCATCACAACCAAACCGAAGTGAATTATATATATATTAAAATTATTGTTTACAACTTACTGTTTTGATGGGAAAATAAGTATTTCATGTATTTCAGAATTGGGTTATATATATATATATACCGCGATCTCACATTCGTAAGGGCAACCCTAACCCTAACCCTACCCCACCAGATCCGAATGGAGAAGACTAACCTCCATCCTCACATCGGCAGTGAACAAGAGCACCACAAAACTCTGAAGTGGATGGGCCCATCCGAGATACAGAGAACAGCCATCATGTCAGAAAAATGATTGCACACGAAATAGATGCTACCGTAAGAACCACTCTGAAGAACCACTTAATCAAATTCGATCAAATTCGATACGAAACTGCATCTGTTGTTTCAAAGAGCGGCTATCGGTGTTGGTGCCGGTGTGACTGGGATTGTGGCCGGCCTATTCATAATCTGGTGGGGAAAAAATTGAGACAATTTCTAGGTAAACGTTCGTTAGTGATATTACCTATTGGGTGGGAAAAATTTTGAATTTCCCATCTGAGTAGCAAAGTGGCAGTTTGATCCAAGGTAATTCAGATACCTTCTTACAAGTAAGTAGCTTCATGAGAATGAAAATGTGTTTATGTGTGCGTTGTTCTTCATATATATATATAAGCCAGCTGGAGGAGATGTCCTCCTGGGGCTAAAAGCAACAGTAACATCGACCCCTAGGGGTCAGCCACACTTAAGTGGCAATATACTACACTATATATATATATATATATATATATATATATAAATACACAAACACACACACAGATATATAGAATTACTTTGTATTTCTATATCTTTACCTATGCATATATATATATATATGTATATATATATATATATATATATATATATATATATATATATATATATATATATATATATATATATATATATATATATATATATATATATAGAGAGAGAGAGAGAGAGAGAGAGATATCTTCATGAATGTTTATATGTTATGCATGTAAATGTTATCTCCGGGTGTTTATATTTATCTGCATGTATAGGCAATTAAGCGCTTTAGTGTTAGCAGCAAGTGAACGTTAATAAGAATTTGTCCAACCATCCACATCTGATTTACTCTTATATCATTATTTTATTTAACTTTTTTAAATTATGGTTCCGAAGGAATCAGCTCATCTGTTAACTATTCAATCATGTAGATGATTGCGAACGGAATAACTAGATGCAGCTGAAGGAACACATGTGTCGCATTCGAAGAGTGTAGCTCCTGCAGTGTTTATTCCTCTATGTATGTCATACTGTGTATCATATATGTAACAATATATGTGCAAACACACACACACACACACATACAAACGCACACACACACACACACACACACACACACACCTATATTTATAAATATATATAAAATATACATACGACTCTATGTCCATATTGGTGTGTATATATAAACGTTTTTTTAATGATTTTTAATATATCTACTAAGGAGAGAAAACAATTTGTTTTAAATCTCTGAGCGAGAAATATGTAGTAAGAGTACTACAGAGTAAAGTCTACTTGCCAACGTAAAGTGGCAGTGCTAATGAGGACTGCGTCCTTATACTTCGAACTAGGAGCTTATGTCCCCACTCAGATTTGAACGGTACCTGCGGACCAATGGTTTCTGGGTTATTTCTCTTCATCGGCACAGGATAACCGTTGACTAGAGGTGGCAGCAGTAGGCCTTGTTCGAGGTATACACTTTTAAAGTGACACGCAGTCACTGTTCTCGTGAGAAGAAAAAACAATTAGTTTTAAATCTCTGAGCGACAAAAAAGTAGTAACAGAACTAGGGTGTAAAGTCTATATAGCAACGTAAAGTGGAGTCCTGATTAGGATGGTGTTACTACCTTTTTTTATGCCCAGGAAAAGATGTCCCGATGAAGAGAAGTAACAATTGGTCTGCAGGTAGCGTTTAAGGCTGATTGGGGACTTTAGCTCCCTTGAAACTCTGAATAACAGTTCTTGTGATATTTTTGCTGCTTTTAAATAAAAGCATATTACTCTATCTCTGGTATTCGAGTACTATTTTTCCACCTTGTTTCGCACTTATGCGCTTACTATAGTATATGTTTATATATGAATATATACATTTGGGTAGTTTATATATGTGTACATCTCTCTCCCCCCTATATCTCCCCATATATTTGTATGTATATATATATATATATATATATATATATATATATATATATATATACACATATATATATATACATATGCATACATATGCGTCTGCGTATGTGTTACCATATGTGTGTGAGTATATATTTAAACTCTTATGTTTATAGTTGATAGTAAGTTGTATGATGTCACAGTGTCGCTCACCACTGGGCGCACAGTTTTTGTTAGCGGAAACTGCTGTTTTGTGATTATTTATATATTACTTAATATTATGCTCCGTTGCCTGGTTTATATCAGAGCCTAGTGGGTAATGTATCAGGGAACTGACGCCCGTTTTCGACTGGAAATTAGGAGTACCTTGAATTCTATGTATTTTGAGCTACAACAAACGGTAATTTTTCATGCTACGAGTAAACAGAATTATATCCATAGACGCGCGCGCACACACACACACACACACACACACACACACACACACTCACACACACACACACACACACACACACACACACATATATATATATGTATGCATGAATATATGCATGTGTACATGTATAATACTGACTAAAATCCGTTCAATTCGTAATATCCAACATTATTTAAAGCAAATGATAGGCTGAATACCATAATACTTTATTCAAAATTTTTCTGTGTAGTTGTCAGAATGTACAAAAATGCTTCGGTTGTATTTGTGTTATTTTTTCAAACGCTATGCTTCAGATTTATAGATAGCATTTCGTATTCTATATTTCAGAAATGAAATTTTTTTACAGCATTCGTGATGTTATCTAAAGTTAGGCAACAAAATAAGGTCAATAAATCGGTTCAACGAGATTTTACTGCAACAGTTCGCAATAATTTTGACTTCCTGGCACTCGGAAGACTAAATAAAATACAATAAAACTTGCTGGCGCACGTCACGTGGGTCGTCGAATATCTGTTTTAATGTCAGACATTTACAAACAATAAAGAACTCTATTTCTTACATTGTTCTAGTAATCATTATTCTTTATAACAAAATTTAAAATCGAAAAAAAAAAAATGTCCAGGGTTCTTCAACCATTTCTATGGATTTTCTAACATGTTAAATATTAAAAAAATAATCCGATTGCATTTTTTCTCGTGATTTCATGCTTGCTATTTACTTAGCTAACATCAACAGTATTAATGCATTTTGTAGGAGACATATTCATGTAGTAATATCAAAATATGAGCTAATTATGTTTTTCCCACTCACCAATATCCTATATTTTCCGTTAGGAAATCTGATTATTCATGTAACGAATGTAATACAAATTTAGTACAAGCAGCAGGTTAAACCGTATAGCCGTATTTCTTTTACATCTTAAAAGAATACTGATTTATGGTTCTTTTGTTTCTACCTGTATTAAAGTTAACACTTTATTTATGATCTGTAACGCAATCTTTTTGCAATTTATTATTTCGAGTTAATGTATAACATATGTATGTATGTATGTATGTATGTATGTATGTATGTATCTATCTATCTATCTATCTATCTATCTATCTATCTATCTATCTATCTATCTATCTGTCTGTCTATCTATTATCAATGTGTATATTATGTATTTATATAATTTCGTTACATAAATTCACAGCTTTTTTTAGTAATTTCCATAAAATTTCGAAATAGGAAGAACTAGTCCACGCAAAGACTCCTGTAGAATGAGATAGTAAGAGAAAATAAGGAAAATAATCCACTGTACAAAAATTAGCTAACGATTTATTTTACATCTTTTTCTCTTTTTGTAAAACGCCAGTCGGTGAAAGGGCACACTGATTTAGAATATATTCAGTGTACATAATATTTCCAAACAAGATGTTTTTCTTCCATTTCTACTACTAAGGCACGAAAGCAATATCAACCTTTTTAGAAGTTCAACTGTGAAAATGTATTTATCAAAATCATCAATGTTCGTCTGTAAACGACGAATAAATAAAAGATCGTCTGTTTATTAACAAGAACGATTTTAAGCTAAATATTTTCTTCCAGCAACCGAAATTGAGAAAGGGAAGGAATGGTGTTCTCAGTCATTACCATTTTCCAAACGTTTCTTTCTTTTATTTTGTTCTATTCTGGCTGGCCTCATTATCTCTAATTAGATTCAATGTTTTACACATGAGGCTGAATATGTGTGCGTACGTATGTATATATGATTTATAGGCATGTATGTTTTATAAATTTATATAGTTAACTGTCGACCTATCAATCTATTCATTTCTCCCTCTCTTCATATATTTACGCGTTTGTGTGTGTATGTATGAATGAATAATCACACACCCAGTATACACACAGTACACACAGAGTATTCGGGCTAAATTTGACGATTTTTATGTCCCCTTTTTCAGGAACAACTTAATATATCGGTGACCAATCAACGGCTTTGGCGAGCATAAAGATGAAAGTTGTAGTTGGGAAAAAGTTAGGTGACATAGATGACTGTAAGCCATTTCAATATTGGTAAGAATGTTTCCCACATTATGATGATTCGCGCCGCGTACCAAAGTGCCGTCATCATTACTGCTGCTCGATGCTCTGTAAACGGTGTAATACTGTAAGACGTGACATGTCCAGTTACAGCAGAGACTACGTAGCCATGCCTAACAAGAAAGTACACAGAAGACGTTCTGCCTGCGTCCATACAGGATAAATATAGTAATAACAGTATTGTAAGATTGAATTTATAATTAATGCATCACTACGCGCGTTTCCACAAATCACATGACTTTAACATGGTAAGAAGGGATAAAAATATGATAAAAAAATCATATTTATGTCGTTTGTGTTCACTCGGAAAAGACTACGTCCAACCATGACGTTATTCATCGCATGTTTTCCATAATATTCTTTGAAGAATAATCTTTCTCGAGATTATTTCCTAACAGAAAGTTCTTCCCACCTTCGAGTGTACACAATCATGTTAATTATGATTTCACATGTATATATTTTTGTAACGCATCATCGTGCTTCTCTAGTTAACATATATAAATGTGTATTTTACACCTACATAATAGTATGTCACATAATAAAATCACATAATTGTATGCGATTCTCTTAGCCACATTTCTCGTACGACTACTCCAATAGAATTGACGAGATGAAATTGGAATGTCAGAAAATGTCTTTTCAGAACCAATCTGCGATTATCGCTGATTTGTTTATTCACGTATGAAATTCGATTGACTGCTGGTCAACTGTGCAGCTAAATCTCTACGGCTGGGAACCCAATGCACACCGGCAGCCTGCGAATCCTGAAACGGAAGAAAGCATTGTACAACATCATTTTACATAGTGGTACGTTCTAGTTTGCAATTCCTTTCTGCGCTTGAATCTACGGTCAATACTTGAAGGCCCAGATGATGTAATAATGCTGATTGCTCTCACTATGCATTTTAAAGCATATTCTTACTACAAACCGTCTCCTACAGAATATACCTTGCAGCATAAACAAATCATTATTATTGTTTTTGAAAAACTAAAATGAAAATCTGACGATAAGCAAAACCAATTTTCAACTGTTGCTTTCTACAAGGCACGTGAGACAAACATAGGAACATAAACAAACGATTTCTACAGCACATGGTGAGAATGGTTATATTTTCTGCTGGATAAATGAGTTCTTTTTGTTGAAAGAACGGGAAGATGGCGCGTCACGATTTTGGCAGAAGTTCCGAGGGGAAGCCACTGTAGCATCATCCATTACATACGAACTTCCTCAGTTAAAACATTTCAAAATATGAAGAAGCTGACATAAATAATTCAATGCATCATTTAGAGTGATTAGTTACATGTTTATTTGCAATGTAAGTAAAGAAACTTACATCCAATACCATGCAACAGATGTTCATTTATTAAAATTATCTCTGTCTCAAAATGTTGTATTATAATTACCATTTATCAGTTGAGATCAGATATACACACACATGCGGAAGCACGCACAAGTATAGACAGAAAGAAAGAGGGAACGTGAGATAGATAGATAGATAGATAGATAGATAGATAGATAGATAGATAGATAGATAGATAGAGGGAGAGAGACAGAGACAGAGAGAGATAGAGAGAGAGAAAGCCATATCAGTGAGAGAAATATTATAAAAGAAGAAATATTGATAAAGTCTGTGGCTTTTCTTAAGGTAACCATGTGTAATACAACTAAAATTTAATGGTCTTTCGAAACTAAAATTAAACAACAAAAGCTGCCAAATTGATGTGCGAACTTGTTTCTCTGCTTGCTACTTGTATATCACGTGGTACAGACTACACATATTTAAATAACAGCTGTCATTATTTTAGAATCAAACTTCAAAATGACATAAATGTGTGATTCATTTATCTCACGAAGACATCTATTTATATTATTTCTTTGTTTGCCTCTCCAAATCTATATTTTACATATTTTTTAGGAGAGGGGGTTTGCTCTTGTAAAATATTTCTTCTCAAGTTTTTTTACTGCGTTGCTTTGTTAATTCATTTAATGATTTCCTTGCCGTTGTAATTTCTATTCCACGGTGTGCACTAGTGAGTATATTTATTGTATGATATATGAAGATATGGAATCTATGTATTATATGATATATAAATTTCTGCGTTCGTGCGCGTGTACTTCATATTCTAACGCTTTTCACATTTTACTGTACTTCAACATTCGACATGAAAATCACAGTGATCTTTAGCTGTTTCGAGTTGAGATAATTCTGGCACTAGTCAGGTAATATGGGAAAAATTTTTGTTATTCGAAGCGGCTTTCTCTTAAACATCGAAACCTATCAGAGTGAATAGGTCGTCGTCTTTCATCATAATTATATTCCTCATCGTCTTTGTCGTCGTCGTAGTTTTTTCCCCCCTCTCCGTCACTTCTGCAGAAGACGTTCGAGATTCCATTACTCTAAGGTGATGACATATTTACTGTTGACTAAGCTTTGCGAGCACCGACTCGTCAACTACGCGTGTAGATTTCAAAATTTAAAAAGAGGTTAGGAGTGACCGCGAAACCAAGGTATGTGTAATGGTGAACAGAATCCAACTCACAGATTTTCATATTAGTCCGTATTATTGGACAAAATCAACAACCATTGAAGAGGTTGCAAGTAGCAACGAAAATTTTTTTAAATAATGATAAATGAGTGAAAATCGAACCGGTGAGTGTGTTAATTAATAGGGCATTAAAACAGAATGACTCTCCCCAGACACAATAATATATATATATATATATATATATATATATATATATATATATATATATATATATATATATATATATATATATATATATATATATATATATATATATATATATATATATATATATAAGTACTTGCGCGCGCAAACAGAGAGAAACGTTCTTTTTTGTTGGCGTAATGCATTCATCATTTCGAATTTCTTTACATTTCAAGACACCTATAACAGTAGTAGTAGTATTAGTAGTAGTAGTAGTAGTAGTAGTAGTAGTAGTAGTAGTAGTAGTAGTAGTTTTATATTATCCGCCTTTTTTCATATAAAATATCTCTTTCTAAAATTTAGTCAGTGTTCTCGGTGTGTTTATGTGGCAGTTGGAGCTGAGAGCGAGATTCTATTTACCCTGACCCACTTTGCGAAGGGAAAATATGTTATATATATCGTGGAGGATTAAAAAAAAAAGATATTGAAAAGTGGAAAAGGAAGGATAAAGAAACAGGCTAAAGCTGGTAAGAACGAGGGCAGACGACGAATGATATGGAGGGAGAGAGAATGCATGAGAGAAAACCAAATGCATGTATGTGTGTGTGTGTATGTGTGTGTGTGTGAGTACATACTTGCACATATGTATATAATTTTAGAGAGAAGATAGGAGTGTGTATGTATGTATAAGTATGTGTGTATGTATGTGTATATATATATAATAGTAATATTCTGGCGCGGACACTGACGCCTAGCTGTAATTTAAGAGATATCAACGGTGGCCGAAAAAAACGAGAGAATAGACTGCATCGGGAACTGATAATTTTCAGCCAAAGCACCATATGTACGCGATTGTGCGTCGCACACGCACACACACACACACACACACACACCATAGATTCATTGAGTCTAACACACACACACGTACATCCGTGCGTGTACGCACACATCTACACACGTACAGTCGCAAACGTGAAAACAAAAACGAAGTTGGAGAGATGAAAGTTATTGCCACATTCGTTCCTGTAATGCATGCAAATGGTGCAGAAATGAAATTTAATTGATAAATGGAGGAACAGGAATTGGGAAATTGAAGCAATATTTGAGGAACAGAAGTCAGAAAAGTATCCATCAGTGAAACGGAATGTGATATACGTACATACATATGTATACCTGCATCCCTCCCTCCCTCCCCCTCCCTCCCTCCCTCCCTCCATCCCTCCATCCATCCATCCATCCATACATACATACATACATGCAGATGCATACACAGCTGCATATATATATATATATATATATATATATATATATATACATACCGATATTTATGTACATATGTGTGTATGTGCGTGCGTCTGTGTGTGTGTGTGTGTGTGTGTGTGTGTGTGTGTGTGTGTGTGTGTGTGTGTGTGTGTGTGTGAGTGTTTGTGTGTATCGTTGCGGTCTGTGAATGGACTTTACTAACAAAAATTTGTATGAGATAAATAATTGTATGAAATTTGATGTCGAATGCTGGCCATTTGCCAAATATACGTTAAGAAAAACGACGCTAAATCCATATATATTGTGTGTGTGTGTGCGTGTGTGTGTGCGTGTGTGTTGCGTATGTGTGCGCGCGCATATGTATGCGTGTGCGCGAGCGTGTAGTTATATATTGTTAGAGAGGGAGAGAGAGGGAAAGATATAGATAGATAGATATGTAGGCAGATATATATATATACATACATATATATATATATATATATATATATATATATATATATATATATATATATATGTATATATATGTATGTATATATATATGTATATATATATATATATATATATATATATATATATATATATATATATATATATATCAAAAATCTTGCAAAACAAAAATGTATATATATATATATATATATATATATATATATATATATATATATATATATATGTATATACATATATATATATATGTATATATATATATATATATATATAGAGAGAGAGAGAGAGAGGGCAGTAGAGGAGAGGGAACGAAGAAAGAGAGAATAAAGGTGAGGGTGAGAAATGTATGTGCATATCTTAATGCATGCTCTGTATGAAATTAATTAGATGAGAATAAGAAAAATAATTGGTTAACTGAAATTGATATTGAAGAATAGATTCCCGCTGACAATTAAATGACAGCTCAATTTTTATTTTACTTCGAAATAAAAAGAAAAATACTTTTTATAGATATTTTGCCTTAGCTGCAGACTTCCTGCACTCAGGGTTTAAAGGCCCGGAGAGTAAGGAAGGTTGTTTCAATATTTCTATCAGAGTCGACCCACGAAACCTAACACAGGTCCGGAGTATTTGTATTTGAACTTCTGTCTTCGTTTTGTGATACAGATATGTAAAGTGTCCGTTGAAAATCTATAGATCTTGTACTCCTTAGAAATCTGTATATTTTCGTCTCCCGAAGGCCATACGTCTCGTTATCTCGTTCATAATGGCCTGCCCATTCCCACTACTATCGCCTATATTGGAAATCTATCTTCTATACCGGAGACCTGTATATTGTACCGCGCCCTCCTCCTCCTCCTCCTCCTTTATCGTTGGCACAGCCAATGTATGCACGTTGAATGGTAGATGCTACAACAGAGATTAGATAGATAGATAGATAGATAGATAGATAGATAGAGATGTATTGATATATATATATATATATATATATATATATATATATATATATGTACATATGTGTGTGTCTGTGTGGGTTTGTGAGTGAGTGTTTTTGTGCTGGAATAAATAGACGTTGTGTCTTTCAAAGAGTTCCAGAACAGTTTGCAAATTTCGATCCAATGAAATCTTTGAAGCCACTGTGGCCTATTTTGGGAAGAAATTCCGAAATTTTATTGTATGAAGTGAGTTATTGCTCGGCTAAGATCTTTTGGTTTTTATACATTCGCGCTGGTCCTGAAAAATAGTTCTATTTTTACTGTATGAAATTTTCCTTGTAGAAAATAGACTTAAAAGGAAAGTAAATTGAACGACACATCTGTACTGTTCCCAATATATTTTTCTGTGGTACTTTTCGAAGCTTTTAATATAAGTTCGTAACTTTTACCTATTATCTTTTACTTACCTCGGTCATTAGACCGCGGCCATACTGGTGCACTGCTTTGAGGAATTTTAGTGAAACGAATCGATTGCAGCACTTTCTTTCAATGTGTTAGTTATTCTGTGTCCCTTTTGCTGAAATTACGGGGTTGTAAAACAGCATCGGTTGTTAAATGGTAGCGCGGAAACACAAATCCAAAGACGTACATACGCACACATGTCTACCTTACAATCTCTCTCTCTCTCTCTCTCTCTCTCTCTCTCTCTCTCTCTGTATATATATATATATATATATATATATATATATATATATATTATTACATCATTACACTGGGAATGAAGAAAGGAGAAATTCCTTTAAAAAAAGGTTTAGTCGTTTAACGGTACTTGTAGTAATAGCCCTTGATATAATTTATTTTATACATAAGGAAAAAAAATGACACATTTGTATTAATTTTCACCTTAATTGGTTTTGCACGCTGGCTACTTGATAAAATCTTATATAGATTTTTTCCTTATATTATATTCAAAAATTAAACCGATAGAAGACTTGATAGAAGACTAATGAAGCATTGAAGCTACTTTCGTTAAGAATTCGAATCTCAATAGAAATTCGAAAATGATTTTCGCCTCTAAAGAAAAAAAGTCTTCAAAATTTATTTATACAACAGTATACGTATGTAGGCAAATGGATGGCTGGTATTCATAACCATTGCTATTATACACAGGCGTACAGGGGCAACCTTGAAAAAAAAAAATGAGTGTGTGAAATCTTATAATGCCTAAAATCATGTCGGTTGTTCATGATTATCGCGATGGATTAACTGTCTTTCATGACGTTTGTGTATTCCGTTCTGTACCCTTATTTGTGTATGCAATGTGTATGAGTGCATCAGCTTTTAATTGTAAGTATATCATACATACAATTTATATATGTATATATATATATATATATATATATATATATATATATATATATATATACATCTATGATAGGTAGATATTTGGATTGGATCGTTTGATTTATTATTACTTAAATTATTTACTGCAATATTTACATCTCTGCTATTGACTGAGTATACCTAATATTCTGTATGCGATACCACCAGCGTAACGTGATTCTGTCTGCCACTTTTCCTTTTTATTGCCTTGCATATTGTTTTCTCCGCTTCTTTTCTTTCATCACTTGACGTCGTTTTTATCCGTTAAAATCTCATTTATTCATTCTATCTTTAGTTACTCGTAATATATGCAAATTTATTTCGAATGTTCGGAATAACTATCGCAATGACTTACATTACACCCACATCTAAAAGATTCTTTGGAGAGAAAAATCAGTTCTGGAAAATTCTATGTAAGCGCAGTGAAGCTGAATGTCTAAAAAGTTTGCTTCGCAGCCACGATATGCCGAGTTCAGTCCCACTTGTGAGGGCGGCGCGTTGGCAGAATCGTTAGCACGCTGGCAAAATACTTAGTGGCATTTTACCCGTCTTCACGTTCTGAGTTCAAATTTCACTGTGATCGACTTTGCCTTTGATCCTTTTAGGGCCGATGAAATTGCTGGCCTTGTGCCAAAATTTGAAATCAATATTTTCATATTGATGGGAGCCTAATGTTTAGAAAGTTCAGAACTTTTAATTGAAGCTCTTCTACTTTCATTCGTATTTAGAGTATTGGGCGGATGATTTGCCAGCCGCAACTGTGTCGCTAGGTTTTTGAGGTGATGAATTTGCTTGTGACACATTAGCTAATCCCTTGTCTCGCTGAAAGCAACCAAGTCTAAATAAAGGGCTTTGATCAGCCAGAACTTGCCTGAAGTTTTCGGCACAGATCAAACATCTGGATTTTATATCAAAGCATTCTATCACCTAGCATTTTTCAATCGAAGGAATCTAAAAAAAAAAAGAGCAGGGTTGTGCATTCATAGGTTTCTCCTCTTAAATGGGTTGATGCTATCACGGTTAAGGGGTCCTAGTCTCCTCCTCTCCGAAGAGATGTTCTAATCGCTATTATGCATCGGTCAGTCATTTGCAAAGTGTTTTATAGAAACTTTATTCGTTATCTTCAGTCATATTTAGTCATATTTTGTCATTGGACCGGCAGCGAATGTGATTTGTTTACTTTTTGAAGTCTGATGCATTTTACCTTGTGAATTTCTAGCGAGTGGCTGGGGAGAACCCAACCATGAGGCAATTTCTATGGTGGCTTGTGACTGGTGTATCACCCGAGTGATCAAACATAGATCCAAGTGAACGTGTGCGTGCCTAAATTGTATGCGTCTACTTATTTCCACCAATGTCCATACACCATACCAGAGCAGTGCCTACAAGTGTTTTAGTCTGTCATATTAACAAGTGCTTAGTTTTCAGTGTGCTATTATTTTTCTCTTTCTATTTGTCGCAACATAATTTTATGGAGAGAAAAAACGACACAGACGCACTTATAGACACACGTTTGCAGACACACATGCACGCACAGGCACTTACACATTCACACATGCCCTTACCCACGCTAACACACTATGCTATTGTCGGCTATAATAGTGAAAAGTTGAGAGAGAAATGTGGGGCTGATATAGAAAAACGGGGAAAATATCCTTCCTCCACCCAAACACCAGAAAATAAAAAAAAACAGAGAAGTTAACATAGAATGACATTACGTAACATGAGAGGTTGTCTTGCAAATGTAGCAGTTTGAAGTAATGGCTCTTCTGTGAATTGTGGTTTCTTACCACAGAATCAGCAGGTTTTCATCCATTGGACTATACTGCATAAAGAAATATCAAATCATATATATGTGAGTGTATGTACGTATATATATTTGTATATATATGTAATATATATTTATACGTATGTATACGTATGTGTGCTTGTGTATGTGTGTGTTGTGTATAAGTCTGTGAGTGTGTGTGTCTTTATGTACAGTCTCCTCCAGGAGTCTGTACATAAAGACTGTAATTAGCCTTATACATTAACGACTGAGATTAGAGAAATGAATGATACAAAATGTTATAAGCTGCTGCTACACGGGTAAGAGTTTCAACTCATTTCTCGTGCTGTTTATATATTTATGTCTCTTTTAGGAAATCTCGAACAGTCAGGTCAAAGCTGATTAATGTCATAATATTGTGATGGCTTAACTTTGACTTCCAACGAGACATTTATTCCTATACAACTTGTTACACGAGACTGTTCTGTCTGCACTCCGCATTATATTTGACTTATTTCAGTGCTTCCTTCATAATCTGTCCCCTTGGGACCCGATAAAAGGCGCCATTATATATTTACTTGTTACTTAAATATTATTTGGTATTTTGTATATAACAGAAATAATAATACAACACCACCGACTGTGTATCTCAGAATGGCTTCTGAGGTAATTTAAGGAATCATTCTTCAAATCGACAGTACGAGTGGTTCGAATCTAGCGCGGAACTATTTATCCAAATTCCATTTTACTGTATGGAACACAGTTGTTGCTACACGTTGTTCTAAAAGCAGATCACACTCACGTGACTTGTGTGTGTTGTCAAAATCTTCCACAAGAATATGAATTGGCATGGCATTACATGGCACTAACAACTCAAGCAATATATTATAAAATATGGCAAAAGATCTATTTGTTAATTTTATGAACTTTTCTATTCCAGTATTTTCACAACAAGAAATAAAAAGACGAAAAGAAAAAAGATATCTGTAGTCGCATCAAACCGAAATAAATTATGTTCCCATGCGATGCTGATTGGTTGTCGTTTTTGTGTAATACTTGCCGTAACGAAGCGGACACTTACGAACCTTTCACTTGAAGCAAAAAAAGGAAATGAGAACCGAGTCAAGATTAATTGTGGGCCTTTCAATTAAGGAGTTCTCATGCCACCCGATGCCGGATGCACTTACGGATATTAGCATTGCTTTTGTTGAAGACGAGAAGAGAACATAATGATGCGAAGTATTTGCGACGAATGTGAGAGGCATTGCGGAAACTAGGCCTCAGGTCCAGTTGGGGATATCTAGAGTGTTTCGCAGCGAAGGATTCACTCTGTGTCATCACACAGCGTGTAGGCTTGAGGCAGACATTGTTGTAAGACAATTGAGAAACGAGAGTTTCCAACTTTTGCTCTGTTTGCGTTCGCGCGCGGGTGTGCATGTGTTTTAGTTGAAAGCAAAGCAAACAGCAAATACGCTGTCTTTATCTGACATAGACATCTCATATTTGCTTAGGACCGACTGTCAAAGCATGGCATCTTTTACTTCTCCCCACTCATTACAAATGTATTTTTCAGTCTAGTGAACGCGGCCTACACGTAACATTTAGCTGAGTCAATAACATAAGTAGATAATGCTCGCTTCCGGATAAAGTTTAACTCTACTTACAAATATCCAACTAGCGCAGTAAAGCATACGGGACAGTTACACGACACAAGGGACTTCGAAGAAGCGTCTGTTTGTGTTGTATGACTAGAAGATGAGTGTGTTAGTGTATTATACATTTAAACTAAGATTACTGAAAAGCTCTTCTGCAAGCATTAGGGGTTAATGCTCTTTGTTTTTCTATCACATGACATTTAAAAAGCAACAACAAACATTACCTTGCAAACATTCATGAAGGGGGCAAATTAGAATTGCTCTTAACGCGTCGAATAAAGCAGTTTGTATTACTCTCTTCAGCACACAGAGTTCTGAGGACGATCTACTTTGACATTCAACCTTTCAGGCTAGCTATGGTACCAACCCAGTATCGAGAGCAATTCTTCTCCACACCTCACCCCCTCTCTCTCTCACACCCTTTTTGTCTGTTTCTCGCTCTCTCGTTCTTTCTCTCACTCTCTCTCTTTCTCGCTTTCTCTTTCTAAAACAGATCACCTGTGATAAGTTAAGCAAAAAGAGTTGATCCGCCAGATTTAGATGCCAAATGTACGCCGCATGTCACGACAACTTTCCGATTCCGTCAGAACGTGAAATCTTCAGGAAAGACGTCATTAGCTGTATCTTTCTAGGAATTACAACCAGGAAAACAATATTGCCTTTCTTAATCAAATTTTTGATAAAATATTAGAAATGCATTTTGCTTTGCTGAATTTTTTATCAATGATTTTTAAAGAATATTTCCATATTTTTACTTCCAAACTGGTTTCCTTAATCCTAACATTTTTGGATTTCCAAAAATATATAATTAGTAAATCAAATAATTCTAATAGTTAATTTTGTGAATTTTCTATCCTAGAACTTTTAAAACAAGAATTAGAAAGAAGAAAAGAAACAAGATATCCGTAGCCATATTTTATCGAACCGAAATAAAATGATGTTTCCACGCGATATTTTGATGTATGTCATTTCCATTTCTTTTCAATTTAAGAAATTGAAATTTTATCTCTTCTTCCGACTTGCAATTGCCGATTGCAGTTCAGTTCCTTAAATATAATTGTGTCAGTCACTATGAACGCGAAACAAATCATATATATATATATATACACACACAAACACACACACACACACACACACACACACACACACACACACACACACACACACACACATATATACATATATATATATATATATATATATATATATATATATGCGCGTCTCTGTGTGTTGTGTGTATTGAGGAGGAGTAAAACAATTCCTATTTACTTCTCGTTAGTTGGTTTGCCTCCAAGAGATCGGAGACCTTTATTCAGTGACGTAGCGCAGAGTTTAATAGCACCAACCATAGACACTGTTGGAAGAGTGCGTTGAATGGGTGCTGCTTATAGGTAGTTCTTCAATATTGGTCGAGGTACGTGAAAAACTAAACGATATGACAAATTCAGTCTCGTACACTGTGGAAAACTAATCTCTTTTTCCTTTTCACTCAGCCTTTCTATTTGAAATATAATCCCAGTTTTAAATAGATATACATACTCTTAGATGAGATTCAGCCCTCTATCCTTTGCGAATTCACTACACACAAATTTCAACAAACCAGAATTTTTCAAATGTAATGGAAATGTGTTTCCGTCTCTGTATACTCACACCATTCTACATCCAGCAATCAAATAAGTTACTTTGTGTCAATGCTTTGATCTGTATTGTCTTAATCTTAGTTTAGCTGTATGGTGCTCTGGCGGTGAGAGCTGGTGTGCTTAGAAATTTCTTGCAATTATCAATTCCAAATATCTATTCATTGATCCCAGAGAATGGTGATTTTCATGAGCCATTAGCTGTTTTATTACCTTCCTTTAGATACCCACTGCACATTCACGGGCAATTAAGGGAGTTTGCTCGTGGTTATTTGGTTGACTCAAATAAGCTAGCACATATCGCTCAAATTACATTGTTATCTACACAAAGGGAAAATACATTGGGATAATGTAGTTGTTGATACAGTATAACTAAAAATGAAAGTATAGTCATAGATTTATGTTCTCTCAGAAAATACATGTGTATAAACCCCACCTACTCATTCATTCCCTTTTATCATCTACAAACTGAAGGGTTACTTCCAGTTAAAAATAAATAAAACGTATTTGAGTATTTTAAATTAATAATCAATGTAGATACAAAATATAAAAGAATATCAAAAGCGAATAACTTTTAAGCCCCGTTGAGTAGCGATTGAACACTTTTGAGTAAACATTAAGAAACATTGATTAACTTAATTGCTTAATGATCAAGTTTGAATTTTAGTCCCGTTCGTATTGGTAAGCTACTTAAATTGTTTCTTCAACCCAAAATGCGTAACTTTGTCTCAATATACGAAATCAAAAGTATGGACAATAAAGTATCCTTTTATGCCATTGGCGTTTATAATATAAGGGAGCGAGTAAGAAGAAAAAGATGAGCAATGAGACAATAAAAATGACAAAGGGATGACAAAGATAACAATGGAAGAAAAATTATATGTGCCTATGAATATATATGTACACACATACACACACAGACGCAGACAGACAGACAGACACACCTACACCCACACATATATGCATACACATGGAAGCACACACATACACACACACATATGAATGTGTCCAACAACATCATGTTGAATGGCGTTTACATCTGTCAGTGTAGTGTAAATATAAATATTTTGAATATACATTCGAAAGATGGGTTTAACCATCCGTAGATTTCTAATCTGACAATATTAATACAATACATCAATGTTATTAGTGTCAGGTTCGGTAATGGGATAGGTAGCTGCCTTGTTTCTTCTCATTGACAATTCCATATATACTAGGTCATTGCAATTTATCCAGAGTCGAAGGAAAATCGTATATTATCCGGATTATTTTAACGCTTGTTTAAATCGCGAAGTATTGAGTTAATAGTTGCACCGATTTGGTTCCATTCTACGTTTGAGGAATTCATTAAGTTTCAAACCAAAATAAATGAAGTGGAAACAAGCGAATCAATATTCCGTTCCAGTGGTTTGAGTTTAAGCTCTTGATTGGCATCGTACCAAAAATCAGTCAAAACAGAATATAGTAGGGAACTTTAAACTTGTTGATGGTTAACACATATATACAAACATACAGACGCAAAATTAAATCTTTTACGTGTATAGGTGCTTTTTATGCACATATGCATTACACATATATATGATAATCACATACAAACGAATGTCCAAGTGAGAGTATACTCATCTCTGTGTAAAAACCTGCATGCAAGATTAATTCCGGTTTCCTTCTTGTAAACTTCCCGATATCTGACAACTGATCAATTTGTTCTTTGCACTTCTTGTTTCTATTTCTATTTGACAGATTAAAATACACATCAATTATTAACTCGCACAGCAACCATTTTAAGTTTCTGCCACTGATAATACTTTTGTCTCCGTCTCCATTATAAGACAGAAACTGTTTGTAATTTTATTCCTTGTTTGTTGTATTTGGTTGTTAATACATTATCTTAATTATCTTTTATTTTTCACCTGTTTCAGTCATTAGATTACGGCCATGTTGGAGCACCGGCTCGAGGCCTTTAACCGAACAAATTGCTGCCCCTCACGTATTTATTTTTTTAAGGCCTGGTACTCATTTTATCGGTGCTTTCGCTGAGCCGCTAAGTTACGGAGTCGTAAACAAACCGATATCGTTTGTCAAGCAGTGGTGGAGGAGAAACACAACCAAACACACACATACATACTCACACACTCACGCATACGCATACACACAGACACACGCACACATATATACATATATCGGTACATGTATATGATATATCCTCACACATATTATGCTACCATAAATGTACATACGCGGGCACGCAAGTTTGTGGGAATAACATATATTTGATTTTAAAAATGTACAATTATGCTGCGATATAACGTAAAACAAAATGAAGCATTACTTTGCTGAATGTTGAAAAGTGTTTCAATCTTACCTAATCTTTCGTCATTTATATTTATATAATAAACTGTACAAAGAGACAGAGAAGTGTATGGGATCTAATTGATTGTATGTATATTCGTTTATATTTTGAAGCATACATATATACGTTGTTTCCGCTTCTTTCCTCTGGTGTCCATTCCATGGATTAATTATAATTTCGTTCTTGTTAATCTATTAACGAAAATATTTTCTAATGTCTAATGTCATATCTGTAAGAATATTTATTATTTCTCTTTGTACACAATGGTAAAATACTTATTCGATTCTTTCAGATATTTGGCAATTAAGGCATGTTATAGAAATGGAAATAATGAAATCACTGCAGAATTTTAAAATGCTTTAATTATATCATTTATAATCATTGAATTCCACTTCCTTAGCTTTATAAAACTTTAACATATAACTCTTTATATTCTCCTTCTTGGCATAATGAAATAAACTACATTAATTTCTTTCTAGCTGTATAGTTGTTACAGATTTAATTATTAAAATCTATTTTTCTTTATTCCGTCTTTCGACTACAATTCCGGTAATTTTAAGTTTAATTCTCTTTGCTGTTTTAACTGCAATATACTTGCTGCATACAGAAATACTGATACGAGCCACCCACAGAGCTAAGCTTTTCTCTCATTTCCATGCCAGCTCTTGATACTCTGTAAGATTAAGTGATAAAATGTTATTGTTTTACCTACACAATGAAACAAAGTATGAGAATAGAGTATCAAGAATGGAGTACCAAGAGTGGAATATCTCTTGTCACAATATCCCTCCTTAGAATACTTACATTCCGTTGCTTAGCTTTCTGTGTAACTCGTCCTTTCTGATTAATGCGTACATTATCTTCTCTTTAATTGAGACAGTGGAGGTGCAATGGCCCAGTGGTTAGGGCAGCAGACTCGCGGTCGTAGGATCGCGGTTTCGATTCCAAGACCGGGCATTGTGAGTGTTTATTGAGCGAAAACACCTAAAGTTCCACAAGGCTCCGGCAAGGGATGGTGGCGAACCCTGCTGTACTCTTTCACCACAAACTTCTCTCACTCTTTCTTCCTATTTCTGTTGTACCTGTATTTCAAAGGGTCAGCTTTGTCATACTCTGTGTCACGCTGAATTCCCCCGAGAACTACGTTAAGGGTACGTGTGTCTGTGGAGTGCTCAGCCACTTGCACGTTAATTTTACGAACAGGCTGTTCCGTTGATCGGATCAACTGGAACCCTCGTCTTCGTATCCGACGGAGTGCCAACCAATTGAGACATAATTTGCGCTTGGAAGCAGCCATGGATGCGCATTTCACAAACGCACTGTTTTGGGTTCAGTCCCACTGTACAGCACCTTAGGCAAGAGGATTCTGCTGTATCAATGATCCAGTTATATACGCTGTGTGAATGATCCAGTTATATACGCTGTATCAATGATCCAGTTAATCGGAAACTCTGAAAAGCCTTTGTGTGTGTGTGTGTTCGTTTGTTTGTGTGTGTATGTGTGTGTGAGACAGAGAGAGTGTGTGTGTCTGTGTGTCGCTCGGCAAGTAAATATATTCTTCTTCTTCTTCTTCTTCTTCTTCTTCTTCTTCTTCTTCTT